>NW_010245750.1:4488-21791 GCF_000690775.1 Eurypyga helias
TCATGACTTTTTTCTTGGTTGATTTTTTTAACCCTCCCTGAAACTATAGACCCCGTAGTCGAAGCCTCCAGATTGCTAGGAAGTTTTGAAGGAGGCTTTTCCCTGCTTGCTGAAGTCTGGCTGGTCGGAAGTCAAGGCTCAGTCTAGATGAGAGCAGTTAGTGCTCCTGGCAGTTGTGCCATGTGTGGAGATGCTCGGCGTGGGAAAGCGGGCTTGCGCTCGCGCAGGACCTGCTGTCTGCTGGAGCCCATCCTGCCAAAGCCCGGGCTCGGGCTGCAGCCCAGCGAGGAGCCGAGCGGTGTGGTGAACGCTCTTGTTCAGCCGAAATGTGCTGAAGTGGGGCTTTCGGGGGGGAAAAAGAAAAAAAGAAGAGAGGCCATTTATAAACAGTGCAATTTCGTTGGCGAGTTGCTTTGTTTTCCTTTGGCTGTTGTGTTGGATATTTGTGGTTGGATAAGAGCTTGCCTTTGCCTTCTGCTGAATCTCGCAGTGAAGTTGGAGCCCTGTGTTTAACGTCGCAAATTCTTGTCACAGGGAAAATACTTACGGGGAGAAACATCTGTTATCTAAAGTCACATCTTTGTTAGTCATCAGCTTTTTAATACCGCATTTGATAATCCAGTGAGAATGAAACAGTTTCTGTCATAAAGGATAGGTTGGTTTGTGGGTTTTCCAGACATGAAAGGCACTATGGAAAATAACTCTCTTCCAGTAAATATTGTCGATGAATAAAAAAGAACAAATTCATTGGCAAATTTTCTCTAGATTTTCTTTTGTTTTCCGTGTTGTTCTTCAAACTTTATGTTGTTTCCATTGGAAGCTACGACTGGGGCCATCACATACAGTAAATTACAAGTGCTGGCTGCAGGCGGGAATGAGCACCTTTTGGGTTTTGCTTTTTGGCCAGAAAAGAAAGAGAGCAGCTGTTCTTAGTGATTTCTTGTTTTCTGTCTCTGCTTTTGCCTTGCTCCACGCCAGTACATGTACCATGCGCTGAAAGGTCCTTGTGTGGGTACTGAAGGATGCCACTTCCTCACCCTGCCAACCCTCCAAACTCCTTGGAAACTACTTCTAATGTCAACATTATAAAGATATTGCTTACTACTGCTAATTTATCACTCCTACCAGATGGGTAGTAAGTAGCCTATTAACATTCACAAAGTGAGTGTCCAATTCCTTCACATTTCTAAACACATCACCCTGGGATTCCTAAGATTTATGGCGTGGAGCTTTCCCATGTTCCGAGCCCCTTTGTACGGCCCTTACCCTTGCAGAGGTGTGCAGTGCCTGGTGTGCCGTGGCAGCAGGGGTCGACAGAAAGTACCCTTCTCAGGTAGGTTTGGAGGACAGGAGCAGAGATTTGCAGGATGGCAGTCTGACAGAGTTTGAACTCTGGTATTTCTTTCTTTTTAATCTTATGCATAAAATCCAAACTATTTTGATACTCCCAACTATTCCTGCTACAGTAAGGAGCATTACGCCATCGTGGCTGAAGTGGGTATAAGGTCAAATATGGAAGTTTGACATGCAAGAATGAGGAGGAGGGGTTTATAGGCTTTATTACTTAAGTCTGTTAGAAGATGAGTAGGTTTTTAAGCCTTTTTTTTTCTACCTTCAATATTGCCATTTTCCTAATAACACCCCTTTCTCCAGCTCACTTTTTTTCTTCCCCTCCCCCAAATCCCAAGCCCCTTTGTCTGCCCCACAGAACAACTTCTCTGTCTTTATGGGATAATTAGTGTGGACAATTGCTGCTTTTCCCATTGGGTTTGAGGTGCAGTGAGCCATGAAGGAATCTGTAATGACATGAAAAGTCACTGGAGGCGCGGGTGGTGGATGAATAGCAACAGTTACCTCTCTGAATAGATTAAATTAAAAAAAATAAAGCTTTGTGTTCAGCTGGGGGAAGGGAGGATTCACTAATCTTTTTGTACATGACAATGTGGTTTTGTATCTCAGCAGCTCAAGGAAGAAATCAGGCGGGGCTTTGCAGGTCTGGAGGACCCATTGGCAGGACTCCTGGTCATGCTGGAGAGCAGCAGTGATTGGAAGGGGAAGGGGCATTCCCTCAGCTATTACATCGCCACTGAGTTGCAGCTTTGGATAAAAGAGCATCCTGCTGTTCAACAGGTTAGAAAAGAGAGAGCAAGAGACCTGGGGGCAATTACAATTGCTTTTGATGTCCCTCAAGTGTCCCCAGTTTCACATTGTTCCATAGTCCAGCATCTTTCCTATAATCTCACAGAAACACGGTGTGACAAGGTGTGCAGTTCATACTGAGGTGGTGCTATCTGTTGTATGCTGACCTGAAAATGGAATTACATTGGAAGACGTGATGCGACAGCTTTCCTCATCCAAGCTGGGGTTTTCATCTTTCCAGATCAAACCACTTTGATCAAGTGTTGATCTTGTAGCCTTTGCTGGGCTGGAGGCTTTCCCGTTGGAACTCACATCCCCGCTGTCAGGATAAAACCAATTGCAGTATTCTACTCTGCAAATTCTTCCAGTTCTGCAAATAGAAGCCAGTTACTGTAAGACTAATTCCTGCCATATGGTGGGGAGCTTTTATCATCGGGAATGCAGAAAATGGCAACAGTATGGCCTTTTAGCAGCTTTGTAATGTTGGGTCATCAGATAATACGTCCTAATGTTTACCATCCCTTTTGCCTTCATATATTCTGACCTACTGAGATTTCCTCCTTTTTGTATACTTTTGGCTCTGAACTACAAAATACTTTTCTGTTTGTGTTGTTTCATTTCCCATTTTTCCAAATGGCTCTTTTTAGGTGTAGGGCTCTGCCATCACAGTATCTGCAAAGTGCCGTGAAGTGCTACTGGCACTGAAATTCTTATGTCATAAGAGAATGGTCATGTGTGAACACAAGGATTAATACTTGTATCTGTGTGTCTTTTGATGGTGCCTTTGCTTCTGCTGCCCTCCCTACCCAGGAGCAAGCCTGGGAATGAAAATGGCATTCTTACGCCTGATAGGTGAGATCTCCCTTGAGGGGAGTTGCTGGATCCAAAGATTTTCTGCTGGGAACTAGATAGCTGCCAGCTATAAAATAGCTGTTTTAGTAAAAGAGGGCATTTTTCCAGTTTCATATTTTACTTTTGCACAAGGCCATATGCCTTTTCCAGAATTATGCTGCAAACATTTAATGTTTTTAAATTGGATGCCGTGAAAAAAATGTGTATCATATTGTTCTGATTTCTGCTTGCAGACTCCATGGGGAAACTGGAGAATCCCTTCCCAAGGAATTGGCTTATTCCACTGTTTAAACAAGCTGCATTTTCAACTGCCATTGAATTGTAGCCATCTTTACTAAATCTGTGTTTGATTTTTTTTTTCCTTAGTCTGGCATCGAGCTGAAGAAGCTGCAGGCCCGTGTACTCAGAATACTAGCCCAGTGCACAGCTAATCTTCTTGACCCTCTGATTAGCATTTACCAGCTCCATACGGCAGACCGGAACTCTTTGCTTGGACATGTCAGTCATCTTTATCACAAGGGCGATTACAAAGAGGTGGGTCATGTCTTTCAAATAAATTTACCTACCCAGCTCTCTCGTTCTCTGTTAATGTCTGTGTCCGTTTTTGGATGCATTTCAATGTGAATTCCGTTTCATCACAGCAGCTGCACACTGTGAATGGTCCAGCTTAGCATGGTCTTCCCGTGTACATGAGTAGCCTGTGTTCAACCTCATTTTTTCTAATGGCTGAGTACAGAATGCCAGTGAATCCTTCTTCCACCCCTTTTTTGACATTTGAAAGTAGGTTAATAGGGTTTAATCTGGAGAATTTAAGGGGATGGTTGTGTTCTTTTTTGTTTTCCTTGTCCTTGGCAAGAAAATAAGGGATTTTAGTAGTTGGTCGTAGACCTGCTGTGCTATCTCCAATCTGCACGCGGCGAGGAGGGGTTGGAAAATCTCTCTGTTCCCACATGATTATCCCAACCAAAGGGTTCTCACTTTGAGGAGTTTGGAAGCCTCTTTACCACGGAGGCTCCTATTCAAAATGTATTACTACTTGTGTATTTGAGTGGCTGACACTGGCAGATGTTCACCAAACCCAGATTTTGATGTTTTACCCTGTGGATTGGAGTACTTGCAGCACCTCTGGCATCACCTTGATGTCTCGTCAGCCTTGCGAGTGTTCTCATGAGCAAACTGCAATACTGTTAATGTGCCTTTTTTTTAAGGCAATAACCATAAGTTTGTTTTTCTCAAAGAAATATGGTTGACTTTGATGGTGTAGAACAGCTTGATTTTGTTTAACAAAAGAAAAAAATCAAATAGCATTTAAAAAATTCTATTCTTCAGTAAAGCCAAATTCCCAAGTAATACTGTGGAATTCCATTCTTCTTCTTCTTCCATTCTTTGAATACTGAAACATTTCATATTTGATCAGAAGTTCACAGGTAGCTGCTTGAAACTTACTCTTTTGCTCAGTAAGTTCTTGAACATGAATGTTTGAAAATCCTAATAGAAACGCAGTATTTGACTATACTCAAATGCGATTTTTAAGTTCATGGCTCCAAAGAGATTTATTGTTGTCATTAGAAATGCAGTTCTTTCTAGGTCTGGTTTTGGAAACCTCTAATTTTTTTTTTTCCTGAAAGTGTTTTTCTGTTCTTTCTTCCACAGAAAAGCTCATTTACTAGTCATTCCCAGTGTGAAGAACAGGAAACCTCAACTGTTGCTTACCCTCAGCCATAACTTTCTTCTAGTTTTGTTTTGTTGCCAGAAGGATGAATAGAATTATCTTCAAGAATAACAGGAAATCTTTTACGGCCCTTGGGGACTGAGCATACCTAAGTTCATAGCAACTAACCCCAAAAAACCTGGAACTAAGGCTCTGAGCACTTGCAGTGGGCTGTGGCATGTCTGCTCGTTCTGCTCTTCTCTGTCTTTCAGTAAAGGAGATTCACATGCAGGTCTTTTGGCTCTTCTGTGTCTCACATAAGAGGACAGAAATCCTTATAAATCCTTGCTGTCATTATTTATTTTCTTGCTGTGTTTCCAGCAAGTCACCAGGCGTTTATCCAGAGCACATTACTCCCTTTCCCTGTTTGATGCACCACCTCGCGTGCTGTGCGAACCACGGAGGTCCCCAGCTCTGTCCCGTGGGTGAAGGCTCTTTTCCCTCACAGAGCTTTTGGAAAAAGATCTCTTTGGAAAACGAGATCCCAGAGATCCCTGGGTTTGGCCATGGTGGTTATTTGTTTCTGAAGTGCATCTGGCCCTCCCTGTATGCCTCGTTTTAGTAGAGCTGGTCAAAAGCAGAACCGGTTTGTGGATGGCAGCAGCCAGGAGCTTTGCAGTGAGCTGCTGGGAGAGCTGCCTGGCAGGGCAGGGTGGTGGGCTGGCAGGAGGATCATCAGCTGCGTACAGGCCGTGGAGGGTTTAGAAGATGGCACAGGTGGAGGTAAGTTAATTCTGATTTAGCAGCATCAAGTGGGAGCTGTGGTGAGGAGGTGCCTGATTGGAGCCGCGGCCAGCGGATGGCACTGGTGCTCCCGTGATGCAGAGAAGCGAGCTGATACAGTTAGCGTTACTGGGAGAAGCAGGGCCGTGTCAGTGGGGTTTTGAGGCGTCTGGCCTGTTTGGGGGTTTTGTCCCCTCTTCCGTGAGTGGAGGAGTGTGGCAGAGGGGCCTTGCAGGGTGCTGCGGAGCCGTGCGGGGCTCTGGGCCCGCTCCTCATGGCCCGCGTGGCGTGAAGAGGCAGCAGGGTTTAGCGTTCCCGCTCAGGCAGTTCCAGGTGAAATGTGGCGGCTCTGTCCCCTTCTCAGAAGCCCTCTGAAGCCGTGGCGCCGTGGCTCCATGCCACCCTCGACCCAGGCTGTCCCGGCCGTGGTGGAGCCTGGTCGGGTTGCGGGGCGGACGGCTTTGTGGGAAGGGCGATGGCTGCTGGTGGGGCCGGACAATGCGGGGATTCAGCAGACCGGGGGTAATGCAGAGCGAGCGAGTCTCTGAGAGGCCCTGAATAGGCCAGGCTGTGCTTGAGAAGAATGAGGGGTAGGCAGAAGGCAAGCTAGTGTTTCATGGTCATCTTATGTTACACTTCAGCCTTTCAAAGAGTGTCTGGGGCTGGTTGAATGAACCTCTCTTGCACCGCGAATGCGGGAGCCTAAAGACAAAGGGGACTCTTGTCACTCGCAGGCCCCTTTTGGGAATAAAAGCCATTGTCACATGAACAGGGGCAGTCTGGCAGGCTGTGCATGCTTCAGTGCCCCATGATATCGCTAAGTCTCAGCAGAAATCACATTCAGGGCCCTGTCAGCTTTGATTAGCGGGGTCTCATGACTTAATGTGCTGCGATATTTCATGTCTAAGGGTGGCGGCTGTCTTTCTGGGCGATGAATGCCCTCTATTGTCCACTGAGTTATTTTATTTACATTTTTTTAAACAGCTTATAAAGGTTAAAAGATAGCTGTGCTTAAAGAAAAAAATCAAATTCCTTTGCTTCTGGATCAGTTGTGAGTGCTGCTCGGGTCAGATACAGTGAAACTTGTTTTCAGAGTCAGCATCAAAGTTCTCGTCTTGTTTAACAGCTTTATAGTAAATTCTGAACAGGTGGCAGTGGAGTTGGGTTTAGGAAGGAAACAATAAATAATCTTTTTAGCCTCTGACAACCAGAAATATTCTTGGGCCTGAGAGAGCTCACACTCCAACTTCTCTGTATCAGTGACATGGGGCATTTTTCTCCCCTTCATCAGTTTAGTTCTTAAACAAGACTATTGAACAAAACTATTAGTGGGTTAGAGAGTATTTAATTTTTAACAGTTATTTTGCTTGTTGTCCATCCAGATTTCTGTGTTTTCAAAAGCAGTGTGTATTTTTTTACTAATGGTTCATCCACTAATTTCAACAAATAATGAAGGTTGGCTCCATATATTAGATTCAGTTAATGCTTACTCTTTCAATTAAGATAATGCGGATTATCTATTAAAATTCAGTTGTTAAAACTTGTCATAAAATAAGTTGGAGTACCCAGAGAAAAAGCTCTGTAGACACAGAATTCAAAAGTTTTGTCAGCAATAGGTACTACTACAGGAGTAATTTGATAATTCGGTAGAAAGGATGGTTGACCAAAGAATTAAACTTAAAGGAATACAAATATGGTAAGGTGTAGAAAGGCATAGTTCCATCACCGACATGACCTTCAATTTTCAGCGTAGTAATATTTCAAACAACGATTCAGGGATGTTATTGCTTGTAGTCCTACTTCACACATGGTGCTTGAGTACACGTGGCGTATTTTTGCAAATCTGCCAATACAGGTCAGGCTTAAGATTGATTGAGCACATGAATGGATTTTAGATTTCTTCACTCTGACTGTTTTGGGCTGTTCTCAGGACAGTGAAAATGTCTCTGATGTTGCTTCTCTCCCCTATTCACCACCTTAATTACAAAGGCTCGTTCAACTCTTACTGTATTTTAAAGTGTGTGCATTTGAATTTCCTTGTTTTTTTGAAATGAAAAATAATAACTTATACCAAACAAGGAAAATGTTACAGGGAATGTTTCTCATATAAATATGATGATATTCTTGAGTCTCAACCCTTTTTTCTTAGTAATCTACTGCTGAAGGGCAGCTATAATGGCGCATTGCCTGCTAGATTCATGTCACTCCAGAGCAGAGGAAGCCAACCTGCGGGCCATGGACCATTCTGCCGCCTGCTCCCAAACACCGTGTCTTCTGGAGCCGCCTCTGCTATGGGTGGCTCTCTGGTGAAGTGGTTGGAAAGGAGCTTGAGTCGCTGGGAAATAATAATTCAGCTCATAGTATTCTGCTCCTGCTGCGAGCGTTTCTGGGCACCCAACAAGCAAGCGGGCTCTTGGAGAAGCGGTGTGGGTGTGCAGTAGATCTAGCCATACGGAGGGGCTGGATCTGGAGGACCTGGTGAAGGAGGGTGGCCCGTGTGCACAGGGAATTTGGGCCGTGCTCTAGAGGATCACTCGTTTGTGAAGATGCACTGACCAGTTACACCAGGTTTAAAACTGCTTTGAGTGACCTGATGAAGACAAATCACAGAAGTGTTTGTTTCAGTTCCCTCTTCCCTTCACCTGTGCACATCCATGTTCCAACCTTCACTTCTCTCCCTCCACCTTTAGACACGGGTAACCTGTCACTATTTCATTTTGACAGTCTCACTCCTTATAAAATATGTTTGTGCTGTCTTGGAAGTGGACCTGGGAAATGTCACGTTTGTCTCGTTTTTGAAGATCTTCCTGAAAACAGCTGTATGCTGTTTTTATTGGGTTTTATTGAGTTTTTATTGGTCTTATTGTATGCTCTTTAAGCAGGAAGTAATTAAACATCTAACCTGATGTCATACGCTATGCAGTGATGCACTCTGAGTGTTTGAGCAACGCTGATTAGCCACAGGTTTGAAATGAGTGATCCCAAAACACAAAACAGATGTTCCCAGTGATTAATACTTGGTGTGCCTTTTACTCAGTGATTTCTACCATTATTGTGTATCCAGGCTTGGATCACTGTGATTTTCTTGGAGTTCACTTTGGGTCCTCCTCTGCAAAGTCTCGTTCTGTTGTTTGGTCTGTTCTATGGGGTTTCAGAAATTCCTTCACCATTGGTTCAGAAATACGACATTAGGTCAGGCACAGGCATATTTACCTTTGTGTTGTCCCAACTTGCTTGCAGCAGAGCTAAGTAATGCAGGAGTCATCAGAAACCATTTGGGTCTGTCCTGCATCATCACTCCCAGCAGTGCTACTGGCAGAAAGTTATTCTTCTGATGCTAACCCCACCGTGGGAAAATTGCCTAAATTGTCAGCGTAGACACCACCCAAATGCACATGCCCTTGCAGATAAGATCTTGTGTGGCTTCCTGCACTTCATACTGTATATGGAAAGAATAGTCATTTTTAGATGAGACAGAGCCAATTGCATTCAAAACAAGCAGAGAGGATCAGGTATTGGTGCAGGGCGCTCTGGGCTTGTGTGTTCACTTCAAAACACTCCCCATTTTCCCATACTCTTGTTTTTGCAATCGCATGACTGAAGAGTGGTCTGGTGTGGTCTGGGCGCGTCAGGTTTGGGTAACTTCCCCCATCCTATGGTCAATGCACCTACACACAATTTAGATATAATTTAATGGAGTATTGCCAAGCTTTGAATTCTTCCCTGTCCTCATCCAACCCTCCTTTGCTATTTTTGTAGGTCTTTATCCCTGGGAAATAAAACTAGTACAGAATGTCTAAATATGATTTTCACTTTCAGCATAATTAAATCCAGGAATGACCCAAAGCTCCCTGCGGACAATGAGAAGACTCAGGAGCTCTGATGGGGTTTGAATCAGGCTATCGCACCTTTTCTCCTGTACTAAGCAGTGGCTTCATCATGTACCTGTGCCGAATACACTTGGGGGATGTGAGGCAAGAGAGGGTTTCAGTATATGATCTGGGGCAGGAGGGTTTCAGCATAGGTTAAATACTTCTGTAGCAATAATGCCAATAATGCTAATTCTTTGCTGATAGTAGATTGCATGCTAGAAACTCTCTACGTATGAAATGTATTTTTGTGAAAAGGCTACTTGTACCCCCAGTCAGGACTGTAACATGTTCTCTATAGCCTGAGGGAGGGTGAGTAGACCCTGACAAGCTGACAACACGTTAGCATTCACCAGAGCTTGGCCACGTTCCTGCGTCATGGCAAGGCTTTTTGCTCTTATTGATCAGCTGGTGAAGGGGAGGTACCTGCTGCTTGGGGGTTTTGGTGCCCTGCTATCCAGCCCGGGTCTGAGGATCTGCAGTTGGGATACCATGATGCCTGCTACCCTGGCTGCTCTTCCAGCACAGCTTGGAGTGCAGCACTGCGTATGGGGAGACACACGTTTCGTGGGTGGGGAGGGGGGTTCTCACCATTTCAGTTACAGCATGCTGTCTGCCTAATTAACGTGTTTGTTTTCTAACTACAAAATGAGTCTGCGAATGAGGTGTTGCTTTTCTGGAGATCTTATCATCTATAAACAGACTGTTAAAAATAGGGTCGTTTTACACAGACTTGTTTGTGGAGTGAAACAATTCAAAACATGATAATAACAAAACAAAATCTTAAAATAGCTCTAAGTTGAGACCACAGACACAGCTGCCAAACACTTTCATCTTTATTACAGTTACTCATATCTCTTCTCTTATTATTCCTATTGTAAACACACTGATTTTATCTCAGTTGTCCTCGCCATTCAGCCAGCCCATGTAACTACACCCTGCAATCCAGCCTGGCTGTTTGTTCCTACGGCCCAGGTCACGCGTCTCCTTCCGCGTTCAGCTTCGTGCATGGACAAGGCTGCTGCCCGCTGCTGCTCACGCTCCTCGCTCTGACAAGTGTCTGCCAGTAACTCAGGTTGACTGCCCCGTCACCTAGCTGGGTGATGTTAACATGTCAAATGCTAAATACTGCTGTATGGTGTTAAAATGTTGTGAGCTGGGTCTGGAGGGCGATGGCTCTCCACGCTACGGCTAAGTGAGTATCCACTGCTCGACGTGCATTGGTACAGGGTAGGATACACATCCGGTGAAAGAGGGAAAGCTAGGCTGACAGGGCACGTCTTCATCTGATGAAGTCACCTGTACGGTTGGTGGAGATAAAACCCTGTCATTTAGATAACAGTTCTGCAGTTCGGTTAATCTGAACGCGCACGGGAACATGAAGAAGCGGTTAGGGCAACCATTGTGTGCTTGCCTGTTAAAACCACGGAATGCTTGTTTCACAAAAGGTACTGATGAGATCTAACGGTGAAACAAGATGTTGACAATTGCAAGTTTTTGTTTGTGGGTTGTTTTTTTTTTTTTAATTCAAACTGAGGTAGCTGGGAGGAAATAAAACCAGCTGCCAAAGCTTTGGAGACCCTTCTTCAGGTGCAAAACAGAAGCAGCAACCTTCAGCTGGTGTACAAGTTGAGAACGATTACTTTGCTTTTCAATAAGTACTTCAACGCTGTGATGTTGATCTGATAATTTGAGAGAAAAGGTACTTGCTGCTCTTGGAGCAGGGCAGCATATCAGCCTCTGGACAGGTGGAATCGTTACAAAGTCTGGAGTAACAGGGAGAGTTGGTTGAAGATTTAGCTGGGCTGAGAAGTGGTAATGTGCCTTTGTCTTCAGCGTCTGTAGCGTACAGTCACTGCGCTAAAAGCAGTTACTGCTTTTGTCACTTAAGATGATGTCACTTTCTCTTTTTGGGATGAAACCTGGACTGTCAGGGATGCAGTGTCCCTTTTGTGTTAAAAAACCAAACAAACCCACCCCTCCCCCCAAAAAAACAACCCTAAACTCCCCAAAACCAAACCTAAACCAAAACAAACAGGAAAAAAGAAGTTTTCCCACTGGTAACTGTTCTTTCTGGACAGTCAGATTGAACTTCGATGGTGTGTGTTGGTTGTCTGCTTTCATACACCCAGTCTTTGATGCAGTGGCTGAAATACACGCCTGAATTTCTCAGGAGGCACCGTAACCCACGGCTTCTGCTGTGAGCGCTGCTCGGATGAGCTGTTGGGTTTTGTCAGCATGCTTGGCTGGGTCTGCAGGACGTGTGCTTCCGGTGGTGACTTAGGTGGAGGTGGCGTTTGGATGCTAAGAGAGATCACAGAAGATGTGTTCCAGGGTGTGCTTCTACCCATGCTTAGGTTATTTTTCTGGTTAATTTTTCCTCTAAAGGTGAAGTGTAGTAATGCAGTTTGTGTTTGATCATGGGAATGCACATTTTTTACCATGTTTGTTTACATATTCTGGCAAATAACACAGTTCTAAATGGAACTATTTGGACAGATCCATCATTTTCATGATCTTTCTCTCAAAGCAAAATCAATCACAGATAGCAGAGAAACCTGTTGAAGAAAGGAGCTTTTCCTCTAAGCCCTAAGGTACTGGTTTTATCCTCACCTGAGCAGAGGCGTTTGTGAACCCTGGTGATTACGGATGCTGGCGTGTTGTGTAGCGTTACGTGTATGCTGCGGTGCGGGTGGAGATGTGTTTTCAAACACTCTTCACCACCGGTTTGGAAAATGCAGCCAAACTTAGCAAATATATGAAGGACACTTCATGTAACACAGCCTCGTTACCTGGTTTATAATTACATCAGTACTTACACATAGATGCGCTTGAAGGCTCCTCGCTCTCATTGCTCTATTTACTGGAACAATACGCTGTATTAAAGAGAGCCATTATGTGCTTATTCTGTATTTGAGATAGAGGTATTCTCACACACTGCAGAAATTAGACACTATTAACTGCTTAAAATCCTAATTAGTTTATATGCCTCCCAAGCAATGCACAGTTAGATCTTAATACGTTTCTGTAATCACCAAGCTGGGACAGGATAAAGAGTGGCTGAACCAGTTCTTGCAGTCTGAGTTCCTGCAGTTCCCCACCGCAGAGTTTCCTCATCTGCAGAAAGTACTGCTTTGGAGTTAATTTGTGAGCGTGGCAGGTCTTGGCTTATCGAAGATTTGTAGATATCACAAAAGGGAAAATTACAGTTCTTACCCTCTTTCTGATTGTGGTGAACCGTAGCACTTTCAGGGCTGTGGGGTTTTGCAAAAATTATAAAAATGAAGACATCTTGATTTCAGGGTCTTTTAAATCTTGAGTTGCTTTCACAAAATGCAGCCATTTTACAAAGTTTAAAAGGCACAGCAAGATGGATAAAGTTAACTCAGAAAGGTGGTGGTTATGGTGGGTCAGGGTTTTTTTACAATTATATTAATAGAAAACATCCATCTTAGCTGATTTTGTCCAAGCACTTTACCTTCATTCTGACCAACAGCTTGATCTTTAATGTTTGCTCCAGGGTATGCTGCTGCAAGGAGTATGCAGCTCTGCCAGGAGTGTCCTGGTACATTTCTAAGTGCAACGTATGTGGCCAAATGTTATATGGTTCGTACATGAAAATTGAACAGAAGTAATTAACACATTAAAAATGTGTGTATTAGCATATATGCTTCACTTTGGAATAATGCCCGTTTATCTGCTGTGTTCTTCTTCTCCTAAATACACCACCTCTTTTGTATTTTCTAGGCAGCCATACTGAGTATTAAACTAAAATTGCAGCCAGATCAAGATGTGGAGAAGGTGAGTCATTTCCTCTTCAGGCTTCTCTGTCATCAGATCCACCTTTTGTTAAGCTGGAGATCCATCAAGGCCCTCCAAGTTGTGCTGGCTTTCACGTGGGGCTTTACTTTGTTCCCAAGTAGTAACTGAGGTACCTTTACACCTCGGAAGTGACCGAGTGCATTTTGTTAGACCACGTCACAGCTTACTGGATTGTTTTTCTAGCTGCAGCCCCCGTTATAAAAATTGCTAGCTGTGTTCTTGACAGATGGTTATCACGGTGGTGAAGTTTAGTGCTTTTGCTGTTTTGCAGCTTTGCTAACACTGATGCTGAAAATGGCACATCACTCAGGCAGCACTGGTTGATGAAGCATGGGGATTGTGACATTAAGCAGGGGGTTTGTGACTTCTCGCCGTGTCTGAGCAGCAGGGAATGGGGCAGCCCTCTGCCAGGTTGCACTCTGCAATGTCACGGACCTCTTCCACGCCTTCCGTGTGCTGCAGCGCTCAGCCTGCGGAACATGGGGATCAGAGGCTGGGCACAGTGCTTTCAATGCAATTTCTTCTCCCAGATGTGTACACCGCTGCTGATCCAAGATAAAACTAACTTGGTGGAAGATTATGTGGGAGAATATCCTGAGCTCCAGAGCAAGCTCTTGCAGATCCTGGACACGTGGTGTGAACCTGGTTTTAATATCGGAGACATCACAAGGTAGAAAGGCTCATTGACTTCTCTAAACAGCTGGGGCCAACTTGCTGTCAGAGGACAGCATGTTCTCTAGTTGTCTGTCTGGGATTGTTTCTCACCATAATGGAGTGCAATATATTTACTTTTCAGCTGAGAAAGGGAAAATACTGGTATCTCTGCCAGAGTCTTCTCAAATGCCTCAGTCCATAAGGCAGAGGTATCATTCCTATTGACAGATGCTCAGTTCCTGCCAGGAGAGAGGAGCGCAGAGCGAACCTGTGCAGTAGATCTTAGCACTGTAACTCCATCAAAGCTTCCTCGGGGAGGCTGTAGTAATCAGACTCTCGTGCTTTGCTGCAGACAAGAGTGAGTTTCAGTATCGGTTGTACAGGTTTTGCAGGAAGATAATACTGCGATAAAGTGGCAGAAAAACAAGAGATGCAAGTGGTTAACTTTCATGTGCTCGTGAAATAGTCGCGTGTGTTTTTAATTTATAAATTGTCTCTCACTAGAACAGCTCCTGTCAGTCACAAAGCCAGCAGTACAGTCAAACTCACAGCGTAGATGCAATAGTTGCAGTCTTAGGTCTGAAAAAAGGACAAGAGGGAATTGCTCACTTTCTCTTTCTTTTAAATAAGCCCCTGGACTTGCTTCAGTCACTGACTGGGAAATTTGTGTGGTTGTTGGGAAGGTAGGGTGCTGTCCATTCCAATACCTAGCAAACCCTAATACCTCTACTGTTAAATCTCTGCTACTTGGGAAGCATACATGGGGTGATTCCACAGATGTTTCCTTCTGATTTTGTGTATTTGCTTACAGACAATATCGAGGCCTGTCCAGGTACAAACCAGATAAATTTAACTGCAAAATGCTAAGTAAGCTGGTCTTCAGGCTCCTAGACCGATTTAATGTAGATCCAGGTATGTAATATTGCAACATATTGTGGAGTTATCTCACCAGTGAAGAACAGATGAAGTCAATTTGTCTTCTTTCATGTTCAGCAAGGAATCTCTGCTGTAATTTATCATGGGGAGTTTCAGGGTTTAATTAATGGTATTGAAAAACAAAGCTGGTAAGTTATGGGAATTATCACTTTGTGCTGCCAAAGAATGAAGTGCTTGTGACTAATGGACTGCTTCTTCCATGATATGGAATAAATCTTGACCTCAGGATGGCTGTACATAAACACATGATGGTCAGCTTTGAGTTATGACTCCATTCCACTGACATAAGAGGCAAGTCATTATTCATCTGGGGATCTGTTTTCTTGAGTTATGGGTTCATCAGCTGGGAGGAGATAACCTTTGGGAGGCAGGAGCCTCACAGCCCTTTGTATTCTTTGCATAAACTAGAATTGGTGGCAGGGAATTTTAAGGCTCTTGCAGCCTTTTGAGAGAAGTAGCACATTTTATGTCACTGAATAGATCTGCTTCACTACCACTTACCTAACAAAGTCTCCTTTCTTTTGCTTAGGTTATTAACAGAGACTGTTGATCTGTTTTCTTCTCTTCGGGACCTTGTATCAGACACCTTTAGGTGCACTGTTAGGTATTACCCTGCAAAGCTTTCCATCATCAGCCCAAGACATGCAATTCTCTCTTCTTGGACTGAAAAGTGTTTTCTAACCACAAATTGTGGGCTTATTACACCTGGCACCAACTCTGAATTGCACATTAATCTTCACATCTGCAGACTGGGGTTCAAAAGTTAGTAAGATTTCCTTACAAACCCTCTTTGGAGGATACATAAATATAATGAAACTTAGCACATTGGTGTGAAAGCTGGCACGTGGGGAGTGATTATGTAAAATCTAAAACCTTCTTAGGAGTTTACTAGTCTTCAGTAATTTTTCCTCCTTTACAAGGTTGATCATTCAGTAGGCTGTACTGTCTTGTATGATCTGTAAAGAGAATTGAGTAGCTCCCCTTGCCTTATGAAAAAGGGATAACTGTTCACATGCAGAATCCCGAGACATTAAAAAATAATAATCTAGGAGAGGAGCATGTAGCTGTTGGTCTCAGGTCTGTCTGTGTGTGCCTCAGCCTGGTGTCCCAGATCTTGTAGCTGCTGCTAATAATGGCCAAATGGTGCTGGTACTCCACCACACATTTCCTGGTGAGGAGGTTCCTTGAGGCAGATACAGATCGCATCCCTGCCTACGCTTCCAGGGAGTGATTTCTCCTGTGCAAATTGCGGTGTCCACAGTCCACATAAGTCACTGGCCAGAGAGGGCTGTCTCCCTCTGTTGATGTGAGAGACATGTGGGCTACTGATGCCAGACTTGGGGCAGCTAAAACCAGGGTTGGATGACTCTCATAGTCCCACTTCTGAACGTAGGTGTTTATGTAATACCGCATGTGATTGCTCTTAGTGTCCTTCAAAATGCTTTGGAAGGGGATGAATGCCTACAGAGGAATTTCTGCCTGAGTGCTGGTCCTATTTGTACTGAACTGAGAAATGGTGGCAGCTGGGATAACATGGCTTTCGTCTTCTTCCCACCTCTCTCCTCTCCCTTCCTCTTAATTTTGGTGTGGGTTTTTTCTGTTCCATTTGTGGAAGCAAATCTGACTGTGAGAAAAGACTGTACAAAAACGGAGCAGGCTAGGGAAAACATACAGGTTAACAACACACACACACCCCCATTTCTCTTGTTCTCAGCAGCTCCACCAAAATCTTGCAGTGAGGTAGAACTCACACTTCTTGTTACCTAACCTGATTGTGGGCTAGTTCGATGACGCAGTCTTCTGCTGGTTTCTCTCTCCTCTTCACTCATGACTCCTACTTGCTGAAAGAGGCTGAGAGCTGCAGCAGCAGAGGGAAGTGGCTTTCAGTGAGAAAGGCTGGAGGAGGACAGGGTTTCTTGGTATGAGAAGGCAAACCTGTGTGTGATTCAGTTCTTGCAGTTCCAAATCTACTTTCATATTTCGCTACCTTATCCACTCACATAAATTTCACTGCCTGCTAAGCAAAATTGAGGTGTTGGTTGGCGATTAAGATTTGGAATGCTCCTTGGAACTGCCAGTCTTAAACTGCAGAGCCAGACAGGAGGTGGCCCAATATAAAGAGGATCTGGAACCTCAAGGGAAAAAAAAGCAAGCCATTGCCTTAGAGTAGTCTGCCTCCTCTTTTTTGAACTGTATTCCAGCATTCCAAAACATGCTAAGTGGAAGATTTTCTGCTGAGTCCCAAATGCATCCCAGTAAACTGTGTGTGGATTCCATTTAATTAGCTTTACTGGGGAAGGAAGAAGTTGGGCAGGAATGGTATGTGATGAGGAAGTGGAGTTTTATAGAGTCTTTTCTCACACATGGGTCAGTATGCTCTGGTTTAACGAGCCTGTAGCTTTGGCGGCTAATTACTTAATGCTCTTTGGAGACCCTGTGAGAATGGCTGAGATGTACAAACGCAGCCTGCAAGTCAGAGCAGTTCTCAGGGATGAGGAACAGCCCCTACCTAGGCTGGAGCGAGCAGTTCTCGGGGATGAGGGAACAGCCCGTACCTAGGCTGGAGTGAGCAGTTCTCAGGGATGAGGGAACAGCCC
>NW_010245751.1:0-4619 GCF_000690775.1 Eurypyga helias
TTTTTTGTGGTTTGGATTTTCTTTTTTCCCATCAGGAATGCAATCCTCTATTCCTATATTGGCCCATCTGGCTAGGGTATATTCCTCTAGGATGCAGCCCCAGCTGGCTCACTGTTGTAGAGGAATTGCATGTGTATGGATAGGTGATATGTCCATAGATTAGAATATGCTTTAATCCAACAACAATCAAAACAGTAGGCATGGAAGGGTAATCTGTAAGATTCCTGCTCCTTCCTGGAATAATTGTTTTATAAAAATTGTTTTCTTCAGTAGCATTTCAGAATCAAAAAAAAAGCTAAGTAGCTGGTATTGGCTTTGTGAGTAAACTTTTCTTTTTTACTTTTATTTTTTGCTAGCTCTTACAAATGTATGAGGCCATTTGAATACTTGTTTGATATGTATCCCATATTTTTTATGTGTGTGCATTTATATGTATATGGGATGTGTATATTTATAAATAGAGGGGGGTGTGTGTGTATATACATATATACACACAAAGTTATTTATGAGGAATAGCTTCCAGCTTCCTCTGGTTGTTTCTGTCATTGTGTCTGACGCAGAATAGTTTTTCTTCCATGGTAACACCTCTCTTCGCAGGCAGTTTGTAAATGTAGTTGTCATGCTGTCTAATTCCCCTTCTGGAACTATCCCTACAGAGGGCATACTAAGAATATCGCTGGGTGATTCATATGAACAAATAAAGAGGCGGGATGAAATTTTGACACAGAAGTTGATGGCAAAAGCCCAATTGACTCTGGTGGGATGAGGATGCACAGTGATATACTAACATATTATATTACCATTGCCCCCAAATGTACTTTGTGCTCCTTCACCATGGTTCACTCACTGTGCCTTACTATTCAGCTTGTGGAAAGCTAACTCAATTATTGGCAAAACATAGAAATCTCAAAATATACTAGTGATTTTGTTGTGATTGTTATGCAACAAGTTTAAAATACTATTAGAAAGGTCTTCAACAAAATCCACCTCAGTTAGTTTTAAGTGTTGTTTTTTTAGGACTTTGTTCTGTCATGTGCTTTTACTTTTCTGGAGAAAAATTATCTTCAGTATTATTCTACAGTAAAGTAGTGATGAAGAGCATTGATAGTCAACTCAGACCTGAGAAACTTAATGGCATTACATGATGAAGAGTAGGGAAATAATATTAAGAAATCTGGGGCCATTTGACTTGAACTTGCTGTACTTCTGATGCACGCCCTTCTGCATATAACTGCACATGTGAGTCATGCTAGTATGGCTGCTTACTCACGCTAGTACAGCTACTTACGTGTGTAGCGTTAAAGAGTTATGCACGTGACTAAGATCAGCCCTCTGTAGCCCAGTTGTCAAATCCTTCAGTGTGTACTGCGACCTCTGTGGGCTATGGGAGTGCTCAGATGTCAAAATTAAAGCATATGTCTCAAATCTTGCAGAGTTGGTGCTGCGTTTGTGCATCTGAAGTGCAACTGGTCAAGTGTAGATGGTATAGCTGGTGTTCCTCTACGTGACCCCAGTTAAAAATGGGGGAGGTTTGAAGTGTGAACCTAATGTTTTGTTGTGAGTTCAGTGAATAACAGCGAGATGTTACAAAGCTGCTTATTGCTTTTTATCTAAGGAGAGGTTGATGCATTGCTCTGTAGAAAATGATAAAACTAGAAGATAGCATCTAGAATATCAGCATCTAGTATTTGTGGTGTTAGAATATCGCGCACAGTAGTGTTAAGATTTTAAAGACTATTTATTCAGAACACATGTATTAATCTTGTTTTGAAAATGTAAAGCCGCATACTTGGTAGTTTAGATACGTTAATTTTGCTAAGAGTTGCCAAGACGAACTTGACAATTTGGACCAAGGATTGCTGTGGTTGCTATGTGCAAAAGCCTAGAAGAAGCCAGCGGGAAATAATGCCAGGGTGGGAAAGTATTGCTATGGTTACAGAGTATTTTCTTTAAAGGAGAGGTGGATAACACAGCGAGAATCGTTGAAACTTAGGTAATATTCTGTTATACAAAAAGCAAAAAGACTGAAAGATAATAACTGTCTCATGCTCTTAATGGCATTTTGTTAGTTTCCAGCAAAGAGGGATTTAATTAAAGTAGGAATAATTTGTGATAGCTTTGTTAGAAAAATATACTTAGCTTTTATTTTTTTAAAGTGGAATGCTAGCACAATATCTTGCATATTCTGTCTCCATCTCTTTGTTTTTTAAATTATTATTTTTTAAAAAATATTTTTTAAAACAAACAGGGTTTTTTTGTCAAGTGGATTAAGTTCTTTTCAAAAGAATAAAAGTGTAATTATACACAAATAATTTAATTCATGTAAACTTTTAAGTCAGCTTTTCAGTACAATAAAAACTAAAATATCTGCATTTTGCAAAAATACACATAATACAAAATGATTACAAAACACAATAAAAATTATAATAAATAATAAAAGCCTACTTTAAGTGGTGCTGTAAATCTGGACTGTAAAATTCAACTAGGAAGCATCCTTTTTCGCTTATGGACATCCCCTAGGATTTAGTTGTTATCACCTCTGTTGGTTTGATCCTGCAGTTCAGAAATAGATGACCACTGTACAGCTCAAAGTTTCCATGCTGATATTTGGGAAGACCCTCTCCCCTCCCCTCCCTGGCTATGCTTATCAAGAGGTGCAATGTGAAGCACCTAGACGGTGTGGGCTGGACTGTGCCCCACTCACCCATCCCTGCCAGCCATTCAGAAATGCTCTGCTGGGAAAGGTAGGTCTGGGCTCTGAGCAATCAGCTGGGAGGGACAGGACAGGTCTGTGTTCTTGGACCAGGAAAAGAGAAACTGTAGGAAGTGGCTTTTTTTTTTTTATGGCTGCTGTACTATATTTATCTGTCACTATCTAATAGCCATCCCTCTGAACACTGCATCGTTCAACTGCTCTTCGAGGCCCATCGCTGCAGTTCACTTGCATCTGGTTGGTGGAACCAGACGTACAAGACCAAACTCCAGAGCCGCATAACTGTACTGGGTAATGCGCCAGCTTCATTCCTTGTTCATGCTGGAGGACATGGTGCAGAATTGATCGTGCTGGGGGGTAAAGGCTGGAAAGAGGCATAGATGGACAATACCTGTGTTCTCAGGCACCTGCTCTCCTTTAGAGCATGACCACCACACCACAGGAATTGTCCACGTCTTATCTCTACCTTGAGCACGTTTTGCTGAAGGTAAGAAGGGGGGGGATTGAAATTTTCAGCTGAAATATGTTCAGCTATTTGTGACTGTTTGCCATAGTCTTAGTGCTGTTTCACTTGTGCTATCATGTAGGGATTTGAAAACTGGAAGTGAAGCTTTTTTCTTTTACTTTACTCTTGTAATAGCCAGGGTGCTGTTATATACTGGGGCAGAACTTCATTTGAGTAAGAACATTGAGTAAGGGCCCTGAGAAGAGAAGTCCAGGACAAAGACCTGAGATGGGGAAGAAGCAAGGAAAATGAGAGCAATTGGGCAGGAGTGGCCACTTGGGCAGGAAAATCGGAAATTCAAGCAAAAAGTCCCAAGAGGGAGATGAGAACTGGTATTTGGAAAGCTGATGGACTAGAGATTGGGATGAAATGAAGAACTGGAGACAACGGTAGAGCATGAGAGCGATGAGAACCAGTGCTTGGAAGCTTAAGAGTGAATGAAGACTGAGCAGCTCTTCTAAGGAAAAAAGAAAAAAATAAAAGGTGTAAGGCAGAAGACATCAAGGCTGAGGAAATAGGTCAAAAGTTGTGTGCAACTCCAGTATGCTGCTCTCTGTTGTGAAAAGCCAAGGATTTCTGAGCATAGCCTACTGTTTTTCCCTAGATAACTTGTAGCTGATCCACTGTCAAAATGATGGCTTATGAGGAAGAGAGCATGATGCTGCTGTGGTTACTCCCTTCATTAGTACAAATGAAAGAAGCTGTAGTGTGGATCTGACTGTTCTACACTGTGGTCCAGCCATTTTCCTACGAATATTTGTTCTACATTGTTTCCTAGGGTTTTAAAAATATACTGAATCAAAATACATTGAATAATAAGGTAGTAAAGTAATAAGATAGGTGCTAAAAATTATCCAAATTCAGAATCAATTTTATCAATGCTGCCTTATCTCACTGTAATTCTGATTATATAGCCATGACAAAAGATCTAATTGCATGTTTGCATAGTATTTATTCCACAGGACTTTCCTCCTCCATTCACTACTTCAGGTGGATTTGCATGGGCATGCACCAAATTTGACAGCTATAGAATCTGAAGGATATGTTGTGAATGACAGAAGTTTGCGAAGGAAGAATGGCTTAAGGGAAGGACAACTGAGCACTGCCCAGGGACTCTATTCCTGTCTATCGCAGAGGTCTGTGAGACATCCTCTGTTGAGTCCCTCACCACTGTTGAAAAGCTGGTTTCCTCACTCATGCTGATTTCAGCGAGTCAGACTGCTCGATTGCTGTCAGTGCTGAGCAGTTTCTTCCTTTGGTGAGGTCAGTGCTACCTGCATTTTGAAGGTCTCAGACTCCTGGCTGGAGACAACTTACTCAGAGATGTTTGCCCCTAGCCAAGAGTCATTGGAGGGTCTTGCTGTGGGGATGGCTGGAGGTGGTTTTATAATAGCTGCTGAA
>NW_010245751.1:4636-17873 GCF_000690775.1 Eurypyga helias
AAGGTCATCTGGCACCATTTCTCATTTTCTTTGCTATGGCTTAAATTGGATGGCCACAGTCATGCAAGCCGTACTCTCTTTATACCTCAATTCCCAGGGTGAAATGAAGATAATTCGTGTTCTTTTCCTCACAGGGAGATGATGCTTATGTTACGGAGGTCATTTTCACAATATATATATGGTGGTGATAAGCCCATGAAGAAATTTGCTCTGTCTCTCAAAGCTGGAGTTAAATAGGATACAGCAGGAAAGTCTATGGCCACGTGGTGAATGGCAGAGGAAACTGAAATATCATTCCTCTCATTGGACAAATAGCTTATGATCTTGTGCACTGAGTGGGATGAATCTGTCCAAGAGAAAAAAAAGAAAACCACCCACACAACAAACCAACAACCAAAATAACCCAAAAAGCTAGGTTTGGAACAATTACTGAAGATTGTTATCATGACATATGAACACATAAAGGAAGATGGATTTAGGCTGCACAAGGGTCGTCCAGTCTGGCCCCATCTGCCTTTTGGGGACTCAACTTCACACTGTTCATGATTTTTTTTTTTTCCTGCACTGTACATTTTCAGAAGTACTAGTATTTTAGAGACTTGTGTGCCCTTTTACCTTGTTAATGATTCCATAAAAGCATTAAGAAACTGGGAAAACTAATTCAGCAATAAAGTTTAGTTAACGTAATTTGTTTAAAAAGTTTCTAAAAAGATGGTCAGCTGGCAAGTCCACGTGTACCTCCATCTGGCTAACAACATGAAAGACAGATTTAGAAAGCAATTGAAATAATCTCTCTAAAAATCATGTGTGTCAATCCTACTGTTTAGGTGCAATGGACATTATATTTAAAGACTAGCATAAGCAAATTTTACATTCTGAGGACTTGAAAACTCCTCTTCCTTCTCTCTGTCCTGTTCTTCCTCTACACCCTTGCTTGAAATCTGGCTTTCATTCAGTTTGCTAAGGTCTCCTTTCTTTTGGTGTCTCATGATTCTCAAATTAAACAGGACTTGATTTAACTAGGGACATGCTATGGAAAAAAGTTAGGCTTCTGGCCATGAAAACTGTGAACAAGCTATTTGAATTTTAATTAATGCCTCATTTGTAGAGGATAAAGTTTTGAAATAAACCGCTGAAATTTTTTAGAGGGAAAATATTAATGACAGTTTCTCAAAAACTGGAGAACTTACACTCTCATTTCTTTTTTTCTTTAAAAAAGACAACTTCCTTGATGTTATATAACATGCTTTAATTTTTTGATACAGCACCAGTAAAAGCAGGTGTAGTTCTTGTGCAGTGTCACTGCTTATTAATTATAGCTTTGAATAGCTGTAAGACAGCTTCATCTAACAAGTCCAGAGACTAGGGTGCTTGATTACTGGTCATCAAGCTGTGTTAATGCTGTTAAGTTTTTGATGTCCTGAATAATCCTGGTGAGAGAACACTGAACAAGAGCAATTGGATTCAGGAGTACCTGAATTGGATTTCAGGGAGTACCTGAAATCCACCTTCTTCTCTTCTACTGGAATCACGGCAGGACTTTTAATTTTGAGTATAACCATTGCTTGAGATTTCATAACAAGATACTAGTATGCTGAGAAATACTGACTAGATGTTCCTACAGACAAATGCAAGACAAATATGTGGAAAAATATTCACTTACATACCCCACCTGGAGTACTGCGTCCAACTGTGGAGCCGTCAATATCAGAAGGATATTGACCACTTGGAGCGAGTCCAGAGGAGGGCCACGAAGAGGATCAGAGGGCTGGAGCACCTCTCCTATGACGAAAGGCTGCGAGAACTGGGCTTGTTCAGCCTGGAGAAGAGGAGGCTCCGAGGAGACCTCATTGCCGCTTTCCAGTATCTGAAGGGGGCCTACAAGGGTACTGGGAGAGGACTTTTTACAAGAGCCTGTAGTGATAGGACAAGGGGTAATGGGTATAAATTGAAATCAGGGAGGTTTAGATTAGATGTCAGGAAGAAATTCTTCACAGAGAGGGTAGTGAGGGACTGGAACAGGTTGCCCAGAGATGTTGTGGATGCCCCATCCCTGGATGTCTTCAAGGCCAGACTGGATGTGGCTTTGAGCAACCTGGTCTAGTGCAAGGTGTCCCTGCCCATGGCAGGGGGGTTGGAACTAGATGATCTTTAAGGTCCCTTCCAACCCTAACCATTCTATGATTCTATGATTCTATGAACAGTCCAGGTATGAGAGAGAGATTTTTTCCTCCTTGTGCTTACATACAGCAGAATGTGATTATTCAGAGGCACATCACATAATAGCCCTTGAGCCCCAAAAGGAGGCTTTAAGGATAAACATTCGTGCCGCAATCACAAAATTAGTATTGTATATCAAACAGAAGATCACAACACCAAAAGCCTGAAACTGCAGCATGCCATGATAACACCAAAGAATAAGTGAGAGTAGTCATTAGTACTGTGTCCCTTGATTGGCCTTTCTGAGGAAGCAGGATACATGCCAATATTCTGGCACTGCTGCTAGTCCCTGAGGAGTCAGTTCTGAGCTTCAATACTCCTGCACCTCTCTGAGCCTCTCGAGTTCATCTTTTCCTCTGATGCTTTGGTGTGGAGATGCTTTTTGTTGTTTTAAAAAGTGTATTGATAATAAAGAAGAAATATCTGAAGGTACCTTTCCCAGTGTTGGTTTTTTTTTTTTAATTATAAAGATCAGGGGTCTGTAAATATTTCCGAGTATAAAACAGGAATTGAAAATATGGAGGACACTGCAAAAGAGGAAATAGTGAGAAAAATCCAAGCCCTGGCAATGTAATTATTTCAGAGTCTATGAAATTCCATTTGTGGTATGAGGCACTGGTGCAGGAGCCTGTTACGTTTCGGCTGATATGCTTGTGCTGCCAGTATCTGAAGGGTTCTCAGTGAACTTTGTGCTATAGGAAGAGATACTAGGTCTCCGAGTTTGTTTCCCTTTTTATGTAGTGGTAAAACGGCGTAGATTTGTCTCTGTTCCTTGTCGAATTATAAGTAGTTTCCAGTTTATCGCTGAACATAATTGCTCTTGCTTTGGGACAGACAACGTATACGCTTGTGTGAATAAAGAGGTTTTGTTGTTTTTAATGAAGGGAAGGTTTACAGCAGTAAGGCGGAAAGGAGGAAGTTGGTTGCACATTGGAGCACAAAGCTTGAGTCAACTGATTCTTCTTCCCTATGGCTCTTGACTTCTGTCTTCTCTGGACTGCTTTGTTGTTGATGAACAGCACAGAGGACTGGGTGTCGCTTTACATGCACATCTCACCCAACATAGTTAACTATGTGCATGAAACAGAGTCCCATTGTCATTTGAGGTGCTTAGGGTGGGTTTGGTTGCCTACACATCACTGTTTAGTGCTCTTCGAGGTGCTGCAGCGTGTCCCGGGCCTTTGCATGGGGCATGCAGGTTTGGTGCAGATCTTAAGCTGTTTGGAGCACTAACTGCAGGAGGTCAGGGGAGACATGTCACCAGAGACCTGGACTGGAGGAACTGAACCGCACCCATAAAATCTGAACAGAATTTGTTGTTACTGTTTTTGTATCAGTGAAGTAGTTTGTTTTGTACCTAGTTAGCCCATTTTGCAATAGATTGTCTGATAATGAGACCCAAAAGAAAACATCCTCCACTCCCCTTAGTTTCCTATGATAGTATGACACTTCAGGGACTACAATGGGATGCTACTAGTTCATCAGACTCAAAGAGAGTGTTCTTACTGCTTCTATTCTGTTTGAAAGCACCATGAGAACGTCCTACAGATACCCGAACAACTTTACTACTTTTAATTATGTAAATGTTTAACATATATTTTTCTTTAAGTTCTCTATTCGAAGCCCACTCCCTCAAAATGCTGTAAAACTGTGGAAGTAAGAGGCAGAAAATGTCAAGGTAGCAAAATTGAACTGTCACTAAAATCTTCTCTCTTCTACTCCAGGGAATAACTCTGGTATTGGAGAGAGAGGGAAGGAGAGAGTGATAGTCCTGAGGGATTCCTTGTCAAGGAGGGAAGGAAAGTAAAAACCTCTTTCATAAAGTCCAGCCTGTAGTTGAAAGTAAGGCACAACGGTGTGAATGAAAGCAGTGTGCAAAGTATGCAACTTTTCATAACTTCTTGAAAGACCTGTACCTCTGAAGGACCTACGTGGGCTAGCACCAAGTCCTACACCTGGGGAGGAATAGCCCCATGCACCAGTACATGCTGGGGTGCTGCCTGGCTGGAAAGCAGCTTCGCAGAAAAGGGATAGGGTACCCTTGCATTCAAAAAGGCTGACAGTATCCTGGGCTACATTAAGAGGAGTGCTGCTAGCAGATGGAGTGATCCTCCCCCTCTACTCAGCACTGATGAGGCCACACTTGGAGAGTTAGGTCCAGTTCTGGGTGCCCCAGTATAGGAAAGATGTAATCACTGGGGAGTCCAGCAAAGTGCCACTAAGATGATGAAGGGACTGGAGAATCTCTCCTTTGAGCAAAAGCTGAGAGAGCTGGGGCTGTTTACTTTGGAGAAGAGAAGGCTGAACAGTCCCATCAGTGCATTCAAATACCGGAACGGAGAGTGCAAAGAGCACGGAGCCAGGCTCTTCTCAGTGGAGCCCAGTGACAGGAATAGAGGCAGTGGGCATAGACTGAAACACAGCAGGATCCATCTGAACATTAGGAATCACTTTTTCACTGTGAGGGTGAAGCAACCCTGGCACAGGTTGCCCAGAGAGGTTGTAAAGTCTCCATCCTTACAGGCATTCAAAAGCTGCCTGGACCCAATCCTGGGCAGTGTGGTCTAGATGGCCCTGCTTGAGAAGGGGGCTTGGACCAGGTGACCTCCAGAGGTCCTTTCCAGTCTCAACCATTTTGTGATCTTAGAGCTGTGGTGAGATGCCTAATATATAGTATTTCTTTGACAGTAAAGAAGGTGAAAATTACCATTCTGCTGCCTTTCACTATTGTTGAATCTGCCCTTGTTTATTTAGCCCTCAAAAAGTATTCTAAAATTATTTTTAATTGAGAATGTAAATTTATATTAATGTCTAAAAGTTTTTTCTTTAAAAGCCATAGTTAATAGTTCTACTGTTCCTCTGCAACGCTAAAAGGTCTGTGAAGAGTTACTGTGTTTGTGCTGCATTATAAACTCTACATGATGATTGCTCATACAAGTAAACAACAGCTAGAATGACAGAATACTCTTCTGTGGAACGTAAGCCTGCTCAATTTATAGTGTCTTAGAAAACAGAGATGATTGGAGGCAAAACAAATACTAAAACTCTCTAAACATATCTAAGCTCCTAGATATAAATCTGTATATATTGTCTGACCAGACTTTTGGCATACTGCGATCAGATGGATCAGTCTTGGATCGTTGGACAGTTCTCTTCACTTTGTTTTCTTTAAATTTTTCTCTTTCTCTTGGTTGTTACCTTACCATGACTTTGATGTGTATTTATGAATCGTTCCATTCATTCGTGCTTAGGGCCTTAATGTAGTTTTGAGACAGTCATGCATACTGAACAATATACCAATCTGATCGTTATTACTGTTCTAAAGTCTCGGTACAATGTTATTCTTCTGTCTTCCTGTCTAGCTTTCCTTGCTTGTCTCAGTAGCAAAAGGATGATTAAGTTCCTGGCACTTGGAAATCTTGTGCTGCTTATAGACACTGAGACTTTTTTAAACTTTTTCCTACCTCCAGGTAGAAGTAGCAGTAATCTTTCTCTTCTGACACTGTTTTCTCTGAAACAATTCATGTGATGGTATTTGTTGTGCAGAACACTTGTGTTTAGCTAGTGACTCGGTGCTCTGGATGCCCTGGTGGAAGTTACTAGTCTGGTGAGCATACCCACGGTGGTTTACATCAACAGAGAATTTCTCCTATAATGTTGACTCAAGATACACATTTTGAAGAAGATAAACTTGAAGTGTCCATGACATTTCTTCTTTCTTTAACTGCTTTTTGGGTGTAATTTTTAAAAAGTGAACTCTCACACCATCTTTAGAAGAGTTTTCGTAAGTATTTTATGAGCTTTCCTCCTCTTTGTTCTTGCCATAAGTTATCAAACCATTAACAGTCATTTGTGCTGAAATGGTCTTAGTTACAGTAAACCTTCTTGTCATGATCTGGGCTATATTAATTATATCAAACAGCCAAGTGTGGGGTTTTTTTATATTTGTTTTGTAGTTCAATTCTCCTCACAGTTCCTTGGGGAATGCAAACTAAAAAGATGTTTAACTGTACAGATCATTCTAGTTGCTAAAGAGCATTTCCTTATTCCTGTAATAATTTGCTGTGAGAGCAGCTCTGAGTAGACCAAAGGGAAAATTTTTGGCAGAATGAAAATCATCCATCTAATTCAGGAGACCATCTTTCTCAAACATATGCAGTTGGAATCAAAAAATTCTTTTGAAAATTAAAAGTGTGAAAGTCACAATGAGGAAAGTGGCTACGAAGGCTTTGCAAACAAGCTGACTAGCTTAAAAATAAAATGCCCAGTAGCATCAGCAAGTTGACCTGTGACAGCGTCTGATCATGCAAAATTACACCTAATGTTATCATTCCATCCTTAATGTTGGGGGTATGGTTTTGTATTTCAGTATTAATTTGTTTGCTACCACACGATCAGTGAACTTATTGCAGTGAGAGCCTTACAATAAGAACTGCATTTGAGTTCATCCCAATAGTGCAAGATACTAAGAAACCTAAAAGTGACCCATTTACGTAAAGATATTTAAGATGGCTTTTGCCTATTGTAGAATGCCGTCCCTTTGGTAAAATGACTTAGAGATGCAATTTCTTGAATTCTGTTGTTTAAAGAACTAGTTGTGGCTCAAATGAAATCTGAGAACTTTATCACTGTTCGTGTACTTGTTTTTAATGTCTTGAAAAGTTAGAAAATCTCTTTCCAGGCACAGAATGTGCTTTTCCTGCAGCAGTGAAACATGAATAGATGTACTTTGCTATTTCAAGCCAAATTCCTTGAAAAATTTTATTCAAAACATACGTTTGTAAATCATTCTGGTGTAAAGTTGGATTAGTGGATCACATTGTTTCCCTGTCCCTGCAGAAAATACCTGTACACCACAGTTCATTTTATTAGGTTAAAACTTGCAGGACTACTGAACCTTGTGACGCTTGTTAGCACAGAGTATGGAAGTTAGGTCTTTTTGTTGGGCAGGGGACTGGTAACCATGGGATGAAGCCCTCTTCTTGCCTCAGTCTCCAAGCCTTCATGTATGGCCTGAGGAAAATAATTTAGTCTTCTATAGGCCTTATGTTTTGCATCTATAGGCAGGAGAAAAGTTCTGCAAGTACTTGCCAATGAGGCCTTTTAAGTCCTGAGTGTTGTCATGATGCTTTGGGATCCTGAAGAGGAAGGTACCAAATAAAGACAAAGGACAGATTGCTATGTTCTTCTTTTTCAAGATTCGAAAGCACAATTTGGAAAAGCCTCTTGAAGTTTGAAGTCCTGTTTTCTTAATATTTCCATCATCAAACATAAACACGTTCTTTTTTTTCCCCTGGTTCACTTTTCAGCTTTCATTTCTTACTTCTCAGGAAAATCTAAAACTGGTCCATGTGCTGCTGCTAATTACTACTCTATGCCATTTTAGAAAACAGAAGAATAATTAAGTAGTTAGAGGAACTGGGCAGTAAAAGGGGTAGCTTTTGGACAATTTGTGAAATAGTCAGTGCCTTTTAATGGTAGGGTACTCCCTCTGCTCATGAATTATTCATTTTAATGCTTTTGTTATAATGGCGACAGTGTTCAGTCTCGGAGGCAGTTCTGGATAGCCTTCCTCTGCTGAAATACTGTGCAGCAGCAGCAGCTACCATTTGTTTTATAAACGAATGCATCTAAGTCAATATCATAGTGAGTAAATATATTTTCATGATCAAGAAAAGAAGGAAAGGGGAAGAATAACAGTATTATAACTAAGAGGGTCTGTTTTGCTGAAGGGTTCAATTTGCTTACTTTTCTGGGAACTATTTAGGGAGATCATTTAAAATAAATATTTTCACAGATTACTGTGTTTAGTATTAGATGCAAATTATATCTATAATGAAAACAGACATTAGTGTCTCTGTTCTGTATAGCATTGTGCAATAAAAGGCAGTTTAAAAACACTCGTACACAAACACATCAAGTTTTTCTTAAAAAAGATGTTTAAAGGTCTCTTTGAAACAGTTTTTAAAAATGAAACATAACATAACCGCATAACCCACACAGAAAATGTATCTGAGTCATGTGCGTACAGAAATAAAAGTTTCTTTGTGGGATCTAGTATCAGCCTTTCATTAAAGCATGGACTTTCCTAAAGAGAAATTCCAATGCAGATGGTTAAGGGTTCTCCCCCCACTCCCACCCCGCCTCCCTGCACTTTTCTGACGCTGACTTAAGCCCCTGAGTCTCGCAGGGTGCATTAGGGACTGTCCCTGCGCAGAGCGGGGAATTCATGGCTGGGGACTCCCTGGTGCTGGTCTCGATGGACAGAAGCATGCGCTCCCTCCAGTACGGTGTGCTCTGGTGCGATTTTAAAAAGGGGTGTTTTCTCCTCAGCCATATACGTACTCCCAAAATGCCTTCAAGCAATAGATAAGCGCGTGGGGGGGACGGAAGTAGTGAGCAGATAGATGAGCGATTAGGTCATTTGGATTGGGACGGAGGGTTTTTTACGCTGAACTCTCTTCTCATTCCTCGCCGATCAGAGTCTTCGCACACACGGAGAGTTGAAACCGCGCGAGTAGGGAAAAGAAAACTCCATAGAAGGGTATAGCTGCAGGACTGTAAGGAGCACTGAAGAAAAGTTTGAATTGAAAGTATGATGTGGTTTCGGGGAATCTGAATCACGCAGTATTACTTTCACTTTTTGTAGGCTTGTATTTCCTACAAACAAACCATCGGGGAGATAGGAGTTCTGATTTCGATAATAACACATTCTGCTGGAGGGGGAGTCCTTTCGGCGGAGTTCACGCTCCGTGCGCGGACAGCTTTCCCCGCTGCCCACGCTCACATTGTTTCTGCCGGGAACGTCAACTTTGGGCCTTTTCCTGCAAATTTTTCACGTATTTAGGTGGCTACCCCCACATAGGATGGTAGCACCGATAGGAACCCCTCCTTTCCTTTTTCCTGTAGCTCTGCTCAGACCATCCCCTGTTAGCATGGTAGTGGGACAAAGTGTGTGGTCTTTCGGCTCTGACTAATGCATTTTGTGCTGTGTGACTGAAAATGCCTCCTAGTCTGCCAGGGCTGACTGAGGGTTGTGGAATGTGGTGCCTTTTCTCTGTTTCTCTCTGATTTTTATTCCCCCCTTCTCCCTTTTTTTTTTTTTTTCAGTAGAAGTGTGTAGGCAGCTTGTTGAGAAACCTCGGGATGCAGAGGAAATGCTCGTACGTTGTGGAATGCGGCTTCCCCTGGGAGACCCCAGCCGGGCGGGCGGGCAGTGAATGAGCGGAGTGGAAGAATGAGAAAGGGAGGAGGTTGGAGGCAGGGACAGATAGGAAAGAGGGAGAGAGGAGGAAGGAAGGAGGTGGAAACGGAGGGGCCCGTTTCCCTTTTTCTGAAGCAATGACAGCTGGTCCTGTCCTGCCTCACATGACGGAGTGCTGTGGAGAGGAGTATTTAAGCTGGAAGCCAGCGAGCGAGGGTGGTCAGCTGATTTTATTTAATTCTTTTTTTTTTCCAGGCTGTAGTCAGGTGATCGCTGATGACTCGTCAGCCCACCAAGAAGGGACTTCAGCACACAGGTAAGAGAGCAGGGTATACTCTTACACCCAACTTCGGGGGGGGGGAGGGGACACACACAGGGAGAGGTAAACAGCCCTAACATGGTTTGAATAGTTTGAAAAAAACAAACAAACTCCTGCCTTGCTTGGGTGTGTAACACTGTGATTGTCTCTGTGAATGCTGCTACTTTTGCTATTCAGTGTTGTTCTTGCAGTTTTGGTCGGCTTTTTTATTTTTTTTTTTTTTAATCTGTCTAAAATTAGAAGCTTTATTGGAAAAAAAAAAGTCCAGTTGTGTGTTGCTAAATATAGTCTGGGTATTGCATGAATGTTGCATTCTGTTACTTTTTGAATAAAATAACTTTCCATAATGCAAATGTGTCAAACTCATATTTAGAGGGGAATTCCCAAATACTTAAACTATGAGTCATAAAAAGTTAAAGGACCAGTACAACAGTTCACGATAAAAACTTCATTCAGCCTTGGGTAGCTGCTTTTGTATGTGTTGGTAGTTAAACACGTATTAAAAAAAAAAAAAAAAAAAACCAAAACCAAACACAAACCAGAGATGTGCAAAAGCTGAAGCAGTTACAACTCTGCTGACCAGAACCCAAAACATACATCGCAGAGGCTAAACAGATGACTGGGGAAGAGGATTGTTCGAACGCTCTCAGTTTCATGCATCTTTTCTTTCATTGTTCGTATCTAAGAACTTGGTGAAAGAGTCTTCTCACGTGCTGAGGGTTCTTCAAAGGGCTCTGATTCCCTAATTCCTTTTATATAATGTCTTAGAAAGAAAACAAAAGAGAAACCCAGGAATAGGTACACTTACTATAAGTGAAAATTTACAAAATCAAAATACCTAGTGAGTGTGAAAGATAAAAGCAGTTTTCAGCTGGTTGTATGCCTGGCTATTGTGCCACGCTCCCTTCTCTCTAAACATAACTGTGATGTGTTATTCCTTATCATTGCTTCTCTTTTCAGAGAGTATCAGAGATCTTTTAGTAATTTTCAGTGACTCGTATTAAAAGATGCATTCAAGAGTTTTTAAGAGGAAAAAACCAGACAAGCTCCCACCTGTAGCTCTGAAAAACTCCTCGTGGTCTGTGGTTGAAGAAGACACTATTTTGAAAAGCTGTCATACAAATTTCCATATTTTATTGGTTACTTTATTCGTGTCTGCTATTTTGAAGTATTTAAATCTATTTGAGACATATTTCTTCCTACCAGTATATGCAGTGTTTCATAAGATGCTGATGCTGTACACGAGACGGATAAAGATGAATGATTTTCCAATTACTTTTAATGCTGCGATGTTACTTTTTTCTCATTGTTAAAAACGTCTCTACTCGTGACAATCTGGCTGCGGGATGTTGGTATTGTTTTATAACAACCACCAATGCATAGATGCTCAGATGAACTGAGATTTAATCTGGGGGAAGGAAACCCTGGAATGGGGTAGTGGCATAGGTGGAGGACTGTTGACCTCAGCGGACCTTTGTCATATGCACCTGGAGACACCCAGGTTTGAGTGACAGATTGGGAGGATAACTGCAAGAAGCATAGGAAGTGTCAAAGAGGTTGATAGCGGTAACAGTGTATTTACAGAAAGGGATAAGAGCTGTGAAGTTGGCTTTTGTACTAGATCATGGAGCAGAGAGCATTCTTAGGCTTCAGATGCTCTTTGGCAAGAGTTCTCTACTAAAGGATTTCAAGACATATTTTTCCCTTTTTATGGGATGGGAGGAGAAGAGGTTTCATGAGGTGAGGAAAGATTAGTGAAGTGAAACAGTGTCAGGCAATAATGACTCTTGTTAGCAGAGATTGCTCTGAAGAGACAGGTCTGCTTGCCATGAGGGCCAACAACGAGGTACTTGCTCTTCGGTGTACCCTTCTCACTGAGAGCTGGGAATTGCATAGGCTTGGGGCTCTGGAGAAATAAGGTATCAAGTCTTAAAGTGCCCCAAGTATTCCTGTAAGCCATTCCATGTTGTCTTCGTCTTGAGCAAAGAGATCTTTTATGAATGGATGCAAATCTTCTTAGGTTTCGTGTAGTTGTCCTTAGGGGAATTCTTTGCAGGTGGGCTTGTCCGGGCTGCACGCTGCAGAAATGCTGTGGGTGCATCCGCACAAACAAGGAGCTTTGCGTTCTTACGTATAGGTGCTACTGTGGCATGTGAGGGGATTGGACATGTAAAACTGGAAGGGCTAAACATAAAACTATTTCAAAGACTACAGATTTTTTTTTTTTAATCTAGGGTTTGGGTTTTTTTGGTTTTTGGGTTTGTGTGGGGGTTTTTTTTATCTACGATATTTCTTAAATTTGTTGATTGCATATGTCCACTAGCATCTTTGAACTCCTGGCAAGGTAGCCTGTCTAGTTCAAATATGTCTCAAAGACAGGAAATATTTTAATTTCAGGTATATTTCTGCCTCTTCATTTGTGTTTTTAGCACGTCTGCCTCAGAAGAGAGGTGTTTGTTTGAAATACTTCAATTGCAGTTCCTAAATTTATTGATGGGAGAGTATCTCTTTCAAATAACTTCTGACTTGTGATCACTTTAGGTCATGTTTATTTAAACCTGCCATTGCCTAATGAACATGATTGCCTTGAAGCTAAGTAGGAAAAAAAAAACCAACCAACCCCAAACAACTTGCCTGCAAATGAGGAACTGATTCTGTGTATATGGCATTCTAAAGGATAACATCTGCAGTATTTAATTTTCCTTAGAGTAGTGGAAGGAGAATTAAGAGTTCCACAGCTGTACTGAGTAAACTTGCTAGAACATGAGCTCTTAACACCTTTAAACACAGACGCTTTACTTTCATAAATAAAGTCAGTTTAAGAATCTCAAGAAAGAATAGCTGAATCACATTTTTTTAATGAAATATTTATTATAATGAAGTGTTTTACTATACATTTTCTGATAGTTTGGTTTTATTAACTTTGGAGAGTGAAGACCACAGATTTTTTTTTGGTTTTTATTACTAGATAAAGGGCAGACCCTGCTGTTACTCATTTACTAAGATCTCTGTACATGTATTTCAGGGCTTAATTTGACACCAAAACAGTCATTACTTACTTTCTGTTTTAGTTGTTTAAAACCAAAACTCCCTTTTCCCCTCTTTCCTAGTTATGAGCAGACTTAGGAACTCAAACATCAGAAATCTGGAATAGGATTTTCCACTTCTGAGGCACTAGGAAGCTTAGACCTTTTTGGTATTATTAACATGAATCTCTGAAGACTTCAGCTGCATACTGAAATTCCAACAGCCTCGTGAAATTTTACTATCGCCAGGCAAAATCCTTCTTATGTCTTTAAGATCCTCTTAGACGTATTATTTGACAGTTTATTGCGCTGTATTAATTTTAAAATAGTCCGAAGGCTTTACTGCTGTAAGTCGCCGTTGCTCCAGCAAACCGAGTAGTGCAATTGCTGGTTATCCCTGATGGCCCCGGGGCTCCCGCAGCACTCGCCGCACCGCGGGGCTTGCGGCGGAGCTGGCGGGGTCGCCAC
>NW_010245752.1:0-7698 GCF_000690775.1 Eurypyga helias
CTTATTAGTGCTTGACAAAGGGGCAGGAGTACAATGAAAGCATTAAGTGAACTTAATTTGTAGGAACAGTCAAATTATATAACCTCAAGGATTAATTTTAATCAAATATTTCCTGATTTTTTTTTTCTTTTTTTCCCCAGTGTTAAAATTAGGTCTGGCACTTCACTGGAGCTTTACAGTGACTCTTTTAAGTGGGATACAATGTCCTGTATTTTTGCTTCTAGTTTAGACCGATGGGGTGTCTGATTTGGGCACAAGTAGGGGCATCCCTGTGTGGATACTCGCAGGGTGCATGAGTGCTGGCATGTGTGACTGCTTTTATTGGTGCAGTTTATGAGAAGGAGTGCTTTCAAGAGTTTGAGTCTGATTTTTAGACTTGGGAACCACAGCCCCTCCTCATTTTTTAAGTAATGCCTTTGTTGCTGTGCTACAGACTGGGTGTTGAACGGGAGAATGCTCTGTGGGAGCGGGGAGGGTCAGAGTCCTGGTTGCCTTCTCCCATCAGTAACCTCTTGGCATCTGTAGCAAAGCGTTTAGAGCCCCATAGCTAAGAAGGACATGTAGTTCTGGGGTTTTCAGTTAATGGCTGTCCAGACTAGACCTCCTCAGTTTGATAGCTGTGCTTTGAGGGTTTTTTTTCCTCCAGAGGGGCCGAGACCTGGCAGGTTCCAACTTTATTTGTCCCTTTCACATTTGGTGCTGGTGATTACGGCTGTCCCCTTTTGAGCACTTAAGTCTGGGTTGAATCTCACAAACACCGGGGTGCTAAATTCAGGCAGTCTCAGGCCTTCTAATGAACAGAGAGAGATGAGCGCCTTCAGAAGGCAATTGAACTCGCTTGAGGTCTGAATCTCTGCAAAAGCCTGCTCCTCTGCACTGGTGAGGGGGGGGACCGTGGCTGTGATGCTCAGGTGCCTGCCGTACCACTGTAGGAGTCTATTCATTCACTTGCCAGGCCTGTCGTTTCTCTTCCCCAGCCTGCAAAGTGTGCTTAATTAACTTCCCATCTTTTACGGATGTGGTATGGGTTTGAAGTAATCGCTCCTTGTGAAATAGTTGGAGATCTTCAGCAAAGGCTGGGGCCAGCTTGTCAGCTGCTATGCATTGGCATAACTCTGTTCAAGTCAGTACAGACCAGCTGAGGATTCTGGACCCACAAAAGTAATTATTGTTATAATAATAGCGTCAAACAAGTAATCATTATTTTTACTCTCTCTTTTCATTTCAAAATGAGAAAATGATTTCCTCTTGGATCAGTGAAAGTAATTTACATTATGCACAATAATGGTCTACATGGAAATATAATTATTATTCATTTGTATGGCACCATCTGGGCACTAGAAGCTTTACAGACACATGTGAGGAAAGGTCCCTGCCTTGAAGAGCTCACAGGCTGTATAGCAAGTATAGCTGCGAGCACTTCACGCGAGTCACGCGCCTAACTTTTGCAGTATTGCATCAGGGACCTGTTCAGCACAGGACTTCCACAAACTCTTCCTCAGTGATTTCCACTTAGGGATCAGAATTTCTCTGTGATTGGCACTCTACAGCCTAAGGGTAGAATGAGTCAAAGGATTGATTAGTGTAGTTGGATCAAGAAAGAAATCAGCAAGAGGCTGGTAGTATAAATTGGCTGCCCAGCTGTTTTCAGGCAGGCAAAGGAGAATTCCAGGCTTCACTTGGAAGCAGAAAATGGTCTTGATGCCTTGTGGACCTGTGCCTCCTATGGAGTTACTCCAAAGCTTTACATCGGATACAAGACTGAATGGTTTACAGAGTTTGGGTAGGAGCTAGAAGTGATGGAGCAGTCTTTCTGATCGTGTAGATATAAAAATGAAGCAACATATAACTTTGCCTAAACTTACATATGGTGTAGCCTTGCCAAGTTTGTTCTTTCCTGTGAAGTACCAAAAGGGTCAGTGCAGGACACTTAAATCATGTGACTTCTTATTTTTAGAGATGATTAGAGGATTCCTCCAAGGGGTGAACTATTTATAGCATGTCTATAATTGGCTTTTTTTTTTGTGGCAAGGAAATTAAACTTCACAATAAATGACTATCAGTTTAGTATAAAGAAGTTAGCTAAAAAAGATTTCACACTACTGTGTGGTTGATTCTGAGGTCAGATCTCAAATGCTTCCCACATATATTTTGTTTTCAAGCTACTGCTCTATTGCTCTTCTGTTATATTATTAGAGAGTAAGTGGGATGCTTATTTAAAACAATTCTACAAAGCTGAATGACACTGCAAACTTTAGTCTAACTTGGATTTGGTTGAACGAGCTGTGGACACTCATTTTTACTTCATACTGCAGCCTTTGCCCTTCAGATGTCCTTTTTGGTTCAGTTATGTTGGTGTAGTCTGAGTATTAGAGTTGATGCTATTCACTGACTTTTCTTAATGGTGAGTTTTGGATTTCATGCTCTCTGGATTTCTGAGAGGTCTTTCGTTTTGTTCTTAGAACTCACCCTGTTTGTTGTTAGTTTTGGTCTTTATAATTGTAGTCTTTGATTTAGGAAGACGCATGGTTTTGTTAAAACATCTTATTTGAAAGAAAGCAATGGAGGTCATGGCTGTATTGACTAAAGTGAAGTGAGTTCCCTGAAACCATATCCATCCTGTTGATCCTTACCTGGGAGGTGAACAGAGAAACATGAAAAATGGCTTTTCCATGGCAAAATTTCACTTCTTCAGAAGCATACAACTGCATGTCAGAGAGGCAAGTAGAGTCCTTGTGTCATGTGTTCTGTGTGTGAACTCGGGGGTGACAACTGGCCACCCTTGATGAAGAGCCCCACAGCTCCCAGGGTCATAGTTACCTTTTTAACTGGGAACTTTTTCCTCAGTCTGGTCGTGTACCTGGCGCTGTAACTAGCTAAATGGGCGTCTGCTAATTCTGAAAATTTAAATTGGACCTCTGTGTAGAAATGGAGTGTTCCCAGAGGTCTCCATTGGGGTCATCTTGAACAAGCATGTGAAGAAAAAATAGTGTGTTATCAAGCTAATATTACCTGATAGAAAAAAATACTCCCACGAAAAGTAGCAGCTTGTTCCCTGCAGAGGTCCACATTTGGGTAGCTGGAGGTAAATCTGGGCACCTAATTACATTGACTTAGATGCCTACAGGCTTGCTTATGCACTTAAAACCTTTTGTGGATGCCTGACACAGATGTTTAAATATGTAAATACGGACTCAGGTGGCTTCCTTAAGGCATCTAAGTTCAGCAACTTGGCCTACTGTATGTAAAATGCAAGCAAACAAGCAGAAGAGGAGTAAATGTAGTAAACAAAGCTGTTAGTGTGTATATACCGGGAGAATAATAATACTTTGCACAGCTACTTTGCCTGAAATTGCTTACGTTTTGGCATTCACTTGAATTGAGTTTAGTCTCTGAGTTGCATAAATAGAAACTTGGAGGTGCTGCCTGCTAGCAGTGTACGTGGAGCGGTACCTCAGCAATGAACTAGCTTTTTGGCAGCCTTACAAGAAAAGATGTGCAAGTATTCAGCGCAATATTTTGATAAGTCATTGGTTCTTATTAAAATAATAATTATGACAATAATTATAACTGTAGTTGGATCTGAATGAGCTGCTGAGTAGGGGGTGGTGGAGGAGGATTATGAAATATTCTTGTAAAACCATCTGAATCCTGCTCTTTTAGCTCTGAGCGCACAGATGAGGACGTTCGCGTCTGTATTTTTGGCGTGTCATGTGCCAGTACATGGCAGTGCCCGTGTGCTGCGCAGCTCTCCATAGGAAGGAGCTAGAGGTTCCCACGCAGTCTGAGCATCATTCCCGTGTTCCTGTTTCTAATAACAGAGATATAAAAATCAGTGATAGCATCTTGCAGCAGTACAGTGAAAAAAGGGTGTAGTAAGCTCGTGGCTGGCTGGCTTTCTGTTGTTAGCACTGTGATGTTTGTGGTGTCCACGACTTCATAGCAAGGTTGTGTCATCTTGTTCCCAAAAGTCCACGTCGAACCCTGATAATACTGAGACCAAGTTTCCATTAGCAGGTAGCACTCTCGACGACGACACTGTCCTGAATCTTTCATCTAATTCAGTATTAAACATGTACCCCAGCCAGGCTGCCACTGCGTGACTGCAAGTGATTAACGACTATTTATTAGAAAAACATGGGTTCAAACCTGCTTATTTTCCAGATGGTGTAAACAGTGATTTCTACTCCTCACCCCCAAGTCCCAGTTATAAAATTACCTTATTTTCTGTGTGGTTTCTTTTGAAGTTAATTTTTCTCACCCTGAATATCTAACAAAAGCAAACGGCACTGGCCATTGCCTGCTCCACTTGTGTGAAGCTGAAGTGGGCACCTGGAGTATGAGTTTTGGGATGCTTGCTCCTTGTGCTTAGGGCTTCATGAAATGTTTCATGAAGTGGGCAGAAGTTCTTCTGAAAACCAGAAGAGTTCAGGTCTTGAATCACGGGACAAGTTTCTGTATGGGGAAGAATGGAATGTTAGAGGTCAGCTGTAAAGCTCTGTGGGACCTCTGGGAGCACAACCAGTTCAAAAATTGGACAAATCTAAATGCATTTATCATTCTCTCAGAGCACAGGAATTTGCCAGAAGTGAATCCCATAAGGAGTGCTCATTTTGAGAGGTAGTTAATGCAGAACAAGGTTTATTTGGCATTTTGCGTATGTTCACGTGCCCTGGGGCTTTGGTTCTGCAGTTGCCGTGGGATCCACGGGTTTATGCACATATTCCACACAGCAGAGTTTGACCCAAAGGTATTTTATGTGAAAGTTAGGTTCTAGAGTTTGTTTGCCTTTTACAGCCAAATATGTAAATAGAAAGTGCCTTACTAGAGTTCAAACAAGTTTGACAGTTATTTAAGGTGGTTTGGTTTTTGTCCATTTTGGTACCATCACCAGTCAGTCAGACTAAACAACAATCTTATGCTTTCAGGATGTTATTAATAGGATATTTCATTCTGCAGTTTAAGTCCTGCAGGGGATTTTCACTTATTAGTTGCACTGATGTAAATTTGCAATAATTTTCCTATCCAGGACCCATGAATGAATGTAATTGTAGAGGAAAATAAGGGTCTTGCAAGTCAAATGGTTCTCCACAGACTCCATATCTGGACAATGTGGACATATCAAAAACTGATGGAGCATTTTGTTGCTTTTGAAGCTTCACTGTAACTTTTAATGAGTTTTTAACAGTCACGTACTATGCTCTAGATGTTTTCTGTCTGTGGAGTGTGTCTCACTTCTAAGGGATAAGTAAAACGAAGCCCTTGGAATTCAAACTGTCCTGGATTCAACTTCTGGGTAGTGTTTTCTGTGTAGTTACCAGACCTAGCCAGGTTTTTAGCTGAAGTCTGCCACCTAAACAAACCTCTTTGAAGCCTTTGGTGGTCAATGAGCAGGGAGCTGTTTGTTTTGCTTGTTAGTAAATGGTTGTATTTTGGTTGGTAGCACAGTTGCTTAGGAGGTGAATTAATGTAATTGGAGAGGAAAGTACTTCAGGTCTCTGTTAGACACTTGGTAAATAGTAACTCCATTGTGGAATGCTGTTTTTCCATTGAATAAATTGGTGTGTCTTAGTTTACCTCACTTGCTTTCACTGGGAAGCTGTTTTCTTCCTAACTTGTCCAGTTCGAAAGTCTGTTTCCTGTTTGCTTAAACACTTCTGCAGCATTTGCCTGTTTTACGCTGCCTGCAGATAGCAGAACGTATCACCAAATATTTAAACCTGTTGCTATGGTTGGGATGGTAATTTCGTAGCAATGTAGAGATGCTATAGGTGTCTGAATCACCTCTTCAGTACAGAGTTGGTGGTTTGGTGGTTTTGGGGTTTCTCCTCTCCCTGTTTACTAGGGTAACGTGTTCAGGGCTTGATTTTGCGATTTTAATGCGAATAGAGGCATGTGTGCAGATCTGTTCCGTAGTGGTCGAATATTTGTGAGTTTCAGTGCCAATTAATATAAGCTAGAGTCACCCATTTGGATGATTTGGCCAGGATTTTCCAGACTGACTGTTGCTTTGAAATATTTTGCCTAACAGTATCCAGTGTAAATGAGCCTAGGGCTTGGCAAGTCAACACTTCATCAAGTTTGTGCTCTTCCAGTAGCCAGTCACTTTTGAAAATCTTCATGTTTAGGGATAGGTCAGATGTTGTTTATTATCCTCTGTAAGCATGATGTGTGAGAGATTATTGTACAGGACTAGTTTTAAGACATCTTTGCCAACTAAATTTCACCTTTTTCAGCATACTCATGTGGTCCCTGTGGGATGAAGACATAGGTGTGCAAGAGCTTGAGTAACAGAATAACCTGTAGCTCTTCAGAGCCCCCGAGTGCCTTCATTAGGGACTGGAGTGCAGACTCGAGTATAAAATGAGGCCAGAATGGTCTTATGAATACGGTTGTGTTACAGTTTTTTAGGTAGCTTTTCTGTATTCAAGTTGTTAAACTGAAAAGGGTCTTAAAATAAAGGTTGTTCTGTTGTCCTAAAGTGTTCCATGATATTACAAGAAAAAAAAAAAGTATTTGATAGCAACACTTCTTTAAGTAGGCTTTATAAATATTGGTTCTGTGAAACCTAAAGCTGATGGAAATCTGATATGATTTTTTTCTGTTAAGCAATAACTTAAAATAATATACAACATTCTCTTAACTTTTTGTTCCTGTTCTGTGTTCTGAATGGAGATTGCCCATGACAGGAGAGGATGATGGGGCTGGACAAGCACAACTTGAGTTCCTGCATGTTTGGCAGTTGTGGAATTATTTAATAATCACTATCCATCTCCAGTGTTTTTAGGAGTGCTGAAACTTATCACTCGTCTTTTTTTTTTTTTTTTTTTTTAAGCCTTTAATATTCTGCTGGCCTCGTTGGGTCTGAGTTGTGCACTGTTAATGATTTCAGCCCATGCTGCGTTACTGAATTACTCATGCAGGAGGACTGGACTCCGCGTTTTGCATTATGCTTGGTGCATAGAAATGCAGTGTTGATGGAAGGCTTGTTAAATCCATGTATGTTGCATTATGCTTTACCTCTGATACTCTTGGTCAGCTTTTAAGAGGTTGTATGCTTCAGGAAGTAGTAACTGGTGGACCTCTTTGAAAGGAATGGGTGGGGTTTCTGAATGGGTTTGAAATGCTTGCTTTGTCTTCAAGTGGATTACCTGCGTTTAGAATTTAATTTAAATTTATTGATCCCTACTTCAGGAGGTAACGAGTAATTTGGGTATGCGGTGGTCTGCCTGGGGAACACCCAACATTAGGTTAAACCACAAACATTTATGTTGGACTGTGGTGTGTTCTGATCAGCTTGTACGGTGTGTCAGCTTTAACGGTTAAGTAACCCTGTTAATGGTTGGACTCGGTGATCTTAAGGGTCTTTTCCAATCTAAACGATTCTAACTCAGATGAAAAATAAACCAAAACCCCAGGGCCTAGAAGGGTGCTGTGTCTAAGGCTGTGTGGCAGCCACTGGATGTAGATCCAGCTCCACAGGATGCTGCTTGTGTGGCCTTCCTGGGCAGGAGGTAAATGTGGGGCTGTCTGTCTCTGCTTCCCGTTAGTCAAACAAGGACTGAGTCAGTGGAGAGTGGACCTGGCTTGTGTGTACCACTTCCTGGCAGGCTTCAAACACACCTACTGAAGCTGCCCTGGGAGGTGACATTTGCAAACATCCTTGTCTGCTTGCCCTTTTTTTTTTTTTGGGGGGGG
>NW_010245752.1:7729-30978 GCF_000690775.1 Eurypyga helias
GCATGGTGTGGGGAAGGTGCCTGTTCAGGGTAGACCAGTCAACCAGAGGAGTTTGAGGGTTTAAAGGGCATTCATCCATAACCTGACAAGCGACTTGCTGGGGGGATACAGAAGAGAAGGAGTACTTGCAGAAAAACATGTGTATCTGCCACAATATCTGCTGGGGATTACCATGACTAAAAGAGACTGTGTACAAGTACTTTGCTGTGACAAATTCTTATTCCACTATCAGTGCAATAAGTGCATGTTTTATACAGCTTCTGTGTATTAGGCATGTGCCCACCGTAACCCCACGCAGCTCTCCCAGTAGCAGACAAGTTCTTCTCTTTGTTTCAGTTTCAGTGTTGAATTTGAGCCAAAAATAAAACTGACTGTTGACAAAACAGTTGCCAGCCTTTAACAAACGCAGGTGGGTTGTGTTAACATCTTTCCTGCCACAAGAGAAGAGACCCTCCTGCTTCAGCGTTCTCAGACTCTGGTTTGGTGGTGGGATCAGGGGTCTAGGTCTCGACGGTGATGCTAACCACTTCCAGTTAGGTTTTGTCACTAGTGCTGTGGAGTGAGGTTGTCTGGCTCGCCCCACAGCAGCTGTTTCTGTTTCAGAGCCGTTGGTGGGAGGGAACCCATTTCATCTTCTTTCTGCTATGTCTGTAATCAGGATACGTGTGCATCTCACAGCAAAATTTTGTGGCCTGAAACCTGTGCTCATCCTGGAGGGAGTCGATGGAAGGTGTTTCCCACAGCCTGGTGTTCACTTGCCATTAGTGGAAGCTTGTATTGCTTCACTCTTTTGCATTTTATTTTTAAGTATTTTAGACTGGTATTTATGAAGCCCTCTGGTTTGCACATACCAACATAAACATGAGTATCTTCCAAACATACCTAGTGTATCGTAGTGCAAGCCGAATGCTTCCTGTAGCATTATCAGTCTCCTTAGGTAGTCTGTATGTGCATGAGGGGGGCACAACCCCACGCAGAAACCTATGGCCATTCCAGCTGCTGAGCTGTGAGCACCAAGTCCTTCAGAAGAAGCTTTTCTATGATGCCTAATGCTCTACAGCTGGCTGAATAAACAAAACAAACACGGATGTTTCCTCGCTGGTGGTACAGCTCGTAAGACTGCACCACTGAAGGCATTACTCAGCTGCAACTTGAACATCTCTGAGCAGAAATCTGTTGACCGAACAACTCTGTTTTACTCAAGAAAACTTCCTGCAAAGTTGAACAGGCTTGCTGACTAATACTTCTTGTGTTAGCAGTTTACCAACCGCTAAATGAATTGCCCAGATGTGTTTAAATTAGCCAAAAAGCTGTTTTCTTACCAAGCGGAAATGCTGCAAGGGCACTGCGATGTGCTGCTGAGGTTGTGCCCCTTTTCCTGGAGGGACGGGCAGAACTGTGTGAACAGGCGTTTGCCTGCAGTTCTGGGGGGCTGCTCTTAGGCCCACGCTTGAGGGAAAACAAAATCAAAATCAGTGCTGTACAGAAACCCTTAAAAGGTGTTTTAATTCTGGCTAAACTCTGGTTATGCCAATTTTAACAATTTTGTAGGAAAACTTCCTCAGACAACAAGAGAGGAGTAACTGTGAGTTGGTTGCATTCTGCATTTAGTAACAAAGCAACCCTTTGCTGCTACACTGATCAGGCTGCCTCCCTGCCTACTCTTTTCTTTTTACAATTTTTCCTTGTTTAGGCAATCTTTTTCAGGGTTAAGGTCTTCACGATTATAGAACAGAGTTTGATGTAGGAGGGAAGGGGAAGCCAGCAACAATGCCCAGTTCTTCAGTGAACCTGACCCCAGCGGTGGATGTGCCTTCGGAGCAGAGTGCTTCCAGGGTGCGCTGCTCTTAGACAGCTTTCACAGCTCGCCTGAAGATGAGGTCGTGGTTTGTATAGTAGAGCAGGTATACGGTAAGGCTTTAGGGCAAGCTTGAGAAATCTGACCGCTGACACCCTGCTTGTCACTACAGGGTCTGATACTGTGTTTGGAAAAAGTAATTGTAAAAACGAATTACTGCTTTCTTGCCATGTGTGTGAGGGCGTATGTTTTAGACTGTGCATTTCAGGGATTTTTAGAGGTATCAGTTGCTATTGCAGGGAAGGTAACTTTAGTCACTTAGCTTATGAATTATTAGGAAAAACACATGTAGGGTTACATTATCTCAGAGCTGATGATTTCTGTTTCTACTCTATTAACTCCTGACTCTTCTTGGTCTTATCCCCAGCTCCTTTTTTGTTGAAAACTTACGCCTTTATTCCCATCTCAGGCTGAGCTTGCTGTTGCTCTTTCGGCTAACCTAAGGGAGCGACACAGGAAAACATTCAGCTGCATGTTCAGTTGCTACACTGTGGCATGGCTGCTCCCCAGGGCCCAATTTTGGAGCCATAGGATGGTTTGGGTTGGAAGGGACCTTAAAGACCCCCCAGGTCCAACCCCCTTGCCATGGGCAGGGACACCTTCCACTAGACCAGGTTGCTCCAAGCCTCATCCAGCCTGGCCTTGAACACTTCCAGGGATGGGGCATCCACAGCTTCTCTGGGCAACCTGTCCCAGTGCCTCCCCACCCTCTCCGTGAAGAACTTCTTCCTGATATCTAATCTAAACCTCCCCACTTTCAATTTAAACCCGTTACCCCTTGTCCTGTCGCTACAGGCCCTTGTAAAAAGTCCCCCCCAGCTTCCTTGTAGCCCCTTCAGGCACTGGAAGGTGCTCTAAGGTCTCCCCGGAGCCTTCTCTTCTCCAGGCTGAACAAGCCCAACTCTCCCAGCCTGTCCCCATGGCAGAGGGGCTCCAGCCCTCGGAGCATCTTCGTGGCCTCCTCTGGACTCACTCCATCGTTGTGACCGATTGTATGAGGCTGCCCAGTATTTTGCTGGAGTTCTATCCAAAATGCTGGAGGCTTGAACTTCAGCCCCCCTCATCCCGCACAACACATCTGATTCACCTGCAGGACATCTCATCACTGGTGCAGAGATGAACTTTCTGTTTGGATTCTCTCTCAGAGCACCATGGAAACTTGGTTTCATGTCCATGTCTGCATTCCCTCTCTGCTGGTACCTTTTTTCTTCTGAAAGATCAGATTTTCCTGCTCTCCCTTTTATTTTTTATTCTCACTGATGTGCATCTCTACTTCTGTTCCTTCCTTTTCTGAGCAAAGAATACTTCTTATTTCTAAGCATTTGAGTAATACAGTTTTGTTCCCTTTTTGCAGAGATAGACCAACTTTGATCGACACCAAAAGCAAACAGTTGTAGAAATTCAGATTGTGCACTTCTTGCATGCTCTGTAGAGTGTCTTTGTAGCTGGTACTTAGCATATTGCCTCCGGAAGCATGTTTCTGGCATGTAGCTTTTCTTTGTGCAGCCAGAGACCTTGGCAAATGTGTCACGTTTGATATGAACCCACAGTCCTTTTAGGTATTGAATAATATAAATAAGGACTTATCAACATGGGAAGGCAATGGCAAAATGCGTGAAGGTGTGAGTTTAAACCCTGGTAGTTTGTGTGACACTGAGTCCCCACGTGGGCACTTCGATCCATGTGTAGGAGGCTGTTCTGTGGGTTTGCTTGATCCACTCCCAAAGCTGGTGGAGTTCAGCCGAGAGGTGCTTTTACCATCGTTGAAAGCCACCACAGAGGAAGCAGGTGAGGATTATATACTCCGTGCTATTGAGCTGAGTCCTGAGTATATGACTTGTTCCAAAATATCAGTATTTTTTATCATTTATTCTTTATGTAAATAAAGCAAAGAACAAACTAAAAATAATTTATCTTCAAACAAATCACTATTTTTGAGTGTCTTCTTCAGGGGTTAATAATAATAAGTTATGTTATCCATGAGAGAAACTGCTTTTTTTTAGTGGAAGTTTAAAAAAATGTTAGTTTTCTATCTTCATCTAATGTGTTACTGTAGTTTCCTCTTTGCAGGACAGCTGGAGGGGTCAGAGGTGATAGGAACCAACACAAACTAGTAGTGGGAGACACTTCAGGGTTCATGTTGTGTTAACATGGGGTTACTTTGCCAGCTGCATCTGTAATGCAACCTTTGCTTAATTTGGCTGATTTGTGCTGTCTGACTCCTCATTTGCATCCCCTTTTGCACTGATGGCGTTTTTGCGCCATGGCTGACACATTTCTGTGCAGAAAGTCAGTGCCAAATTTATTCAAAGGTCATCATCAAACCAAGTTATGGGGTAAAAGCAGAGCAGATAGTGCAAAGGAATTTGTCTTGTCTTTCCACTCCAAGATGAATTTTTATCGTGAAGTAGGAAGCACATTGGAAAGTCTACTCTGCAGTCACTGAAAGCAGAAATGGAACTGTGAATAATGGGGGTCACATCTTTTTCAGTCAGTTAGAAAAATCAGGTTTGATAATAATGGTGGTTGGAGGAAAATGTATTGAAGTGGCTATCACTGAAATCCTGGGGTCCTAAGTAATGTGCTTCAAGAAATAGCTGCTGAGTTCATATTCTTTTTCTCAGTCCAAAGGCCAGCTGAGAAGGGATGACCATGCTTCTGGGGCTGTGAAAAATCCAAATTGAACTCTCTGAAGAAGCAGATGAACCATCTTTTTGCCCCATTTCCCTGGAAATTACTTCTTTCACGTGTGTGTGGTGTTCATGATACCGGCTGCTTTGAGAAGCATCTCTGTGGTGCTTTTCAATACTCGTAATAGGAAAAGGCTTGTAGTTACTCATGGGGATGTTAAAAGAGCCAGTGGAAACGGGGTGTAGCACATTTCTTCCGTAGATAGCGTTGTAAAATAAATTTCAGCTTTGGGTAGGTGTGCATCTTCTTAAAGAGCACGGTGATTTGTGCTCTGCAGGGGTGAGGTGGCGTACTACGGTATAATGGGAGAGTTCCAAAGGGTATTTGAAAGGGCAAACGCGTTATTGGCGGTAAAAGCAATTAAACGTGGAAGCGATTTCTTAGGAAGATGGTGAATTTTCTGATTTTGAAGTCTCTTCAATAAAAAGACTAGAGGGTCTAGGGTGACTAGAAGTTAGCGCTGGTGTCCTGGGTCATGTTCTGTGGCCTCTGCCATGTTGGCCTTGGTGGGATGTGTCTGTGCACGTGGTATGCTCCAACACAACCTTCCAGAGTCAGAGGGGAGACAGGTAGTGTCCAGGCTTTAGGTGAACATCCGTCCTTGGATACAGCCGGGTGTGATTCATCAACTCCACTGCAGGTCCTTTAGTTGGTGTTCAAGTTGCTGTTAGCTGGGCTCAAGCACACCGTGCTACTTGATACTTCTAATGTCTACCTGTTCAATATCGCTTAGAGTTAAATTAAAAGGAGAATTTCCACTCTCCTTTAATATGTAGTGTCTACTGTGAATTCTTAACTCTTCTGAAGCTGGGGGGAAACTTCCCAATTATTTTGGAGGAGTTAAGGTTTGACCTTAAGGCTTGTTTGCTCCAGCTTTTGTCCTTTGAGTTACAAACTCCTGCCACAGCTGTAAGACCCGAAGCATTTAGTGGTGATGGGTAGTGACTCACTGCAGCCAGAGTCACTTGGAGCATTTTGCCAATCTGACATTTGTTTTCTAAGCTCAGGTTGATGTTTCCTTACACGTTTCTTGCTCGTAATCAAGGTCAGCTTCCATTCACGTTACAAATTCTGCCCTTGTCTAAAGCAGTGTGCTGTGGCATGACATGTATATGGTGACACGTGCACGGACATCCTGAGCTAAGGTTTAGGGTTCTTTTACCACTGCATTTGTGGGCTTTTCCTCCCTCCTTACGAAATGCGCTTGTCCCAAGTACAGCATAAGGGAGTACATCTAGAATGAATGTTTTTCCCTACGCTCCATTTATTGGCATACCAGCTAGCCTTACTCAAATGTGCATGTGTTTGAGGTCCAAAATCTTGGAGTAAGTTTGGTAGCGCTACTGGGACAGGGACTGTGCACCCCTTGGTCTTTGTAACAGCGTCTCTGTCCTCATGTGGGTGAGCCCGCTCCAGAGAAACAGTGTACATTTAAATGTCTTGCCAGTAAAAATAGCTACCCCAGTGCTGGGTGGCTTGATCCACACCCGGCTCATCCATCCTTAGCCCAAAGCAGTGGCTTCCTGCTGCTGGGAGGTGAGGAGGGCTGCTAGGGTCAAGCAGGGAGGTTGGGGGGAAATCCAGAGGGAAAAGGATGTAATCTGTCTGTTGTAGTGAGTCTGGTAGATTATTCATATATGCTCCTGACAAACCTGTGGATATTCAGACTTTTATTTACCTGTAGGGACTGAAAGGGAGGCTTTTGCTCATTTCCCTCTCTCTCTCTCGGGGTCTTGGACTTGAGCCCCTGCCCCCGCCAGCCATGTTCCCCAGCTCACACCCAGAACCAGTGGATTGCCAGCATGCTGCCCTCCTGATCCAGCTGTTGGATGCAAAGGACTGCTAGGTCTCTGCTTAAAATCCAGGTTAAAATCTAGGATTGTAGAAGCTCAGGAGCAGAGGAAAACAGGTTTGACTTTCAGTTTATACTTTGAGTTCTTGGAGAGCAAAATCCTGGGTGGCCAAACAGAAAACCAGTCTCATCCCTTATAACTGGGGCTACATCTAACCTCTGCTTCGAAGTTGTCTGAGTGGAGTTGTTCCTCAATGCCTAAAGAAGGATTCTTCTACTACAGACCAGCAATTCTACCTCACCAAGATAATGACTTTTTTTAAAAAGCTGTGTTAAAAAACTCCGTGTCAAAGAAATAAATGATCCTCCTTTCTTGGCTTGCTTTTTTCCTTCACTTTGAAGAGATCTTGGGAAGTGTTTTCCCTGTATGTGCAAGTTGCTTCTCAGTACCGGACAGGGTACTGACGCCCAAAGTAACTCTTACTTATTTTTGATGCGTCTGTATTTCAAGTTGCCTGTTGGCATCTTTCTAGCTTGAAAAAACGGCAGGAGCAGATATAGTAGCAAAATATAACATACAAGGGCCTAAGAGCCTTCTCACAGAAAGTAAAATGTGCTTGTAGTTAGACAAGCACTTTAATTTATGTCCCAAATTAAGTCCTGTAGTAAAGTTGGAGAAATACAAGATGACATAGCAAGTGAGGTGCTGACCTTGTGTGTCTTTGTCATCTGGCAGTTTTTCAGAAACTACCACTGTATACATTGCTTAATCGCTATTTTAATAGTTCTTGCTGCCAGCTTACAGTCGGTTGTGTCTGCTACAGAGTTTTAAACCACATTTAAAATGTTGTGTCTTAGAGTATGCATATATACTGAATCAATAACTATTCATGATAAAGTAGCCAAAGATGGATAAATTAATACCATGTGAAGACTGTCTAGTTTTATAATTTCAAATTAATTCATAATCTGAATCATTTTTTTGTTATAAAGCATTGATAATTAACTAAACCTTGAATTTCTGAGTTTTAGCAATAATTCCAAATTAATGCTACAAACTGCAGTCCAGGCCCTCTAGCCAAGTTGTCCAGTAACACTGTAGTAACTTAACCTCTGTGAAATTAAGTAGTGATCTTAGTGTTTGATTTCCTGCAGAGAAGTGAACTTTACGCTCAAGCTTTGGGAGGAAGACTCTATACGGATGACTTTTGTTCTGCACGGTGCAAGAGTGGCTTCTCTCATTGTCCTGTGTCTCCTCCTGAGTTCAGAGGATGTTGCCCTTTATTACTGGGAGTGGAGAAAAGGATCAGACGATGCTGGGCAACCTCTTGACTCTCCAGGGGTAATACTAGATAGAGGGGACAGGACTCATGAGTTTTACTCTTGCTGACTTCTTTTTTTTTTTTTTTTTGGCCTTTGTTTTCCTCTGACCGTCTGTTTCTTTTTGCGTTTAGTCTTTTGTCTCTATGGATCTTGTAAGTTTTCTTTGAAGAATGTTATTTTACTATATGTTCAGCACAGAGAGGCCCCACTCACAGCAGGGGCATTTGGGGGCCTTTGTGTTAGGTCAGTATTGTAAAAAAGGCAAAGTAAACAAACCAAGAGAGGAGAGTGTATGTGTTTCTGATTTGAAGGCAGGCTTGTGCATAAATATCTCTGCAACTTCAGTTTCCTAAAGTGGGTTACAAAAGATATGCCTAGCTGTAGCTTTCTGCAAAATTATTTTTTTTTCCCCTCTTTCTCCCTGCATCTAAGTTCTTGAGCAAAATACCTCTTTCAAACCACTATTTTGCTATTTTAACATGCAATTGGTCCAAGGACTCTTATGAAGCTATCATTGGAGGCAAACTTTCTTTTTATTCAAACTTTTTTTTTTTGTAACTTGGCTGCAAGACTCGTAGGACTTTGTGATTGTCTACTGAAGTTGTGCTTTGCGTTTCACCTCTGCGTTCTTCTGTCAGATTCTCTTCAGAGCTCTACGCCATACTATCTTTATAGAAACATTCTGCAATATACTGTTTACTAGGAACTTTGATTCATCTAGCACTTCTTGCTTCCCAGCTGATTGTTTTACAGACATGGACAGGTACATGATTGCTGCTGTCAGAAATGCAGAGTCATGTCAGAAACTGGGCAGTGTTTTGTTGCCTAACTGTAATAGTTAAACCAGTCTGTGAACTGCAAGGATGGTAAACCTTTGAAAAATTGAACAGTATTTCAGAGGCCTATTGCTCTGTGAGAGAATAAATTACATCTTTGTAACACTTTCTGCTAAGATGCTCTTCCTTGAGCTTTTTGATTATTAATCATCTTGTCAAACTCTTCCTATTGCTATTTATCCTTTTGTTTTAAATATTTCATAAGTTTTGATTTGCCAAATTTCTCTAGTCTGGAAGAGAAGAAGTTTGGGAGCTCTGAAACAGTTGCTACAATACCAGCCCCTGAGAAATGCTGTGCTTTTGAATGCTAATCCAAAGAAAAATTGGTTGGGAACTTTTTTTTTTTCTGTTAAATGGTGTTACATAAAATTCTCAGGGATCCCACATAAGCGTTTAATTCCTACAAAGCCGCAAGCAGATGCTTTATCTAACTCCTTCAAAGTTAAAAAAAGAATTCGTGCTCTCTTTGGAGTGAACCTGCAGGAGTTTGGAAAGTCGCTCTGTTAATGTGATTGATTTTTACTTCAAGGATAAATCTTTCCTTCAACACCCAAGTGCAAAGGTTCACATGCCTGCGTGGAATAGCTAAGCGTGTGCGTGATTTCACAGTCTTCAGGAGGCGATGGAACAGAGTGTTTCCAGACAAAAATGCCTGTTCTGTTTCTCTGGAGAGCAAGAGGCCTGGTGCAGACTCTGTCAGGGAGAAACTTCTGTTAGGCTTTATTTCAAGATTGTCAGATGGGTTTCCATGGACAGAGATGTCCAGCTCTTCCTCCTCTGGGGACTCCTGGCACGGTGGCTTCATCTGCATTGAGCCTGGTTTTGGCATGTGCCGCTTGGGATCTGACAGTGGAGTCATCTTGTAAACTCACAATAGTAAATACAGGCTCATTCGCAGCATCTCAGAAAACCCCAGCACTGTCAGAATTGTACCGTTACAAAGCCGAGCGGCGCGGAAGTGCGGTGGAGAGCCCATCAGTATTCCACCCACGCGGACCTGCCTTGGACAGACCGTGCTAATGGGCTCTGAATGAGCCCAACTGCCCGCCGCTGCTGGATGGCGCGGGGCTGGGAACGCCGCTGCTCGGGAGTTACAGCAGCGAGTGCCTAACGCTGCGCTCAGTCGGGGTCAGGAGGCAGCTTAACGGGAGATCAATCAGCAGCAGCTATGAGGAGACGGCCACTGAGGCAGGGTGGCATTCTTGGAGCACGTGCTGGAGGGAAAAAGGAGCGTCGAACGGCGTCTGCTGTGCTTGTGTGGAACAAAGAAATACGTTTGCTTTGCTTTTTTTCTGCCTAAATACTCTAGGTATAGCTGATGGAAAAAATAAATTAACTAGGCTTCTATATGTACGTGTTTAGCCTCTGTCTCCACCCGTATCTTTGTTTTTATGGGCTATCTTAGAAGTTTTGCTAGTCTCATCCAAGGTTAACAGGTTGCGCGTCCTGCAGGTTTTATTTCTACTCTCCTGGACATGTACTCTGAATGTTGCGAGCAGTTGCTGTGTCGTTCCTTGTTAGGGGCTATCACTGTGCTGGTACTGGTTTCTCAGTTGCAGTAGGCTTGTGTGTAAGGTCCAGAGCCCCAAATCGGGATGTTACTACTGTCGTTCTTTGCTGTGCTGGTTGGGAATACCTCCAACATTGCTTACCTGCTTAAAATCTCTATTTGGACAAATGTAATTCGTTGTTGGTGTAACAGTACGGGTTGGCGTAACTGGAGCCTTCCATGCTGCTACTTAGGTAGCAAAAAGATGGATGCATAAATGAGAGTAAATGACAAAGCAGGGTTTTTATTGGGTGTAGGGGAGCTGTTCTGCCTGAAGATTGCCGTTTCACCTGCCTGTTGAGAGAAGGATCGCTTTCTCATGCGGTTTTTCACTGCAGATCTAATTCATGCGTGGCTGAAAGCCTTGTGCAGAGGGACTGCCGATGTTATGCCGAGGATTCCCTGAAGAAGTTTATGACAAACAAAGCAGCAATCTAGGTTATTGGATGTTCGTTATGTGTTTGTAGGTCTCCCTTAAAAGGGAATTTTAGAGGTGTCATACAACTGCAGATTTTGAAATCCTAATCCTTCGGATAAGGTAGCAGGGGTATCTTTAATGGAAGCTGTGTTAGAACAGCTAGCACTGCGTGTTTCCTAGCGTCGGAAATGATTGATGGAAGGAGAGAGCAGAAGAGCAAACAGCAGAGGATTACGTTTCAGGGCACAGTTTAAGCTTTTGGGAAGAGGAAGATTTTATTTTTGCTGAAGTGCTTGTCATGGAGATGATGTTCATGTTCTTACCTTGCTGGGCTCTGCCAGCCCCTGCAGGATAGGTGGATGCTCAGGAAGATGAGCTCACTCTCTGCTTCCTGCAAAAAGCTTTCTCGGCTTCCCACTTTTGAACTTACTATCTTACGTGGTTTTCTCATATCTCTACCCCTTCCTCTATTTTCCTAATTGCTGCCGGAACGTTATCACTGCTCCTCATCCGCTAACCGCGCCTGTTTTCCTTGGCCCCCGTAAATCCCAGCGGCGCTGGGCACCGTGGCGCTGGGTGCCGTGCCGTTTCCTGTTTATGTTGCGAGCGGAGCCCCAGCCCGGCTTCTGCCGGGTGCGCGTAGCAGCCTGCAACCGGCACACGGCCGGTTCCTGTTCGCCCCAGGCTGCACGGGGGTCACGGCATGGCACGGCTGGGGAGCCGCTGGCACCTGCGTGCTGCTGCTGCTGGAGGAATCATAGAATCACAGAATGGTTTGGGTTGGAAGGGACCTTAAAGACCATCCAGTTCCAACCCCCCTGCCATGGGCAGGGACCCCTTCCACTAGACCAGGTTGCTCAAAGCCTCATCCAGTCTGGCCTTGAAGACATCCAGGGATGGGGCATCCACAGCTTCTCTGGGCAACCTGTTCCAGGGCCTCCCCACCCTCTCTGGGAAGAATTTCTTCCTGATATCTAATCTAAACCTCCCTGTTTTCAATTTGTACCCGTTACCCCTTGTCCTATCACTACAGGCTCTTGTAAAAAGTCCTCTCCCAGCACCCTTGTAGCCCCTTCAGATACTGGAAAGCTGCAATGAGGTCTCCTCGGAGCCTCCTCTTCTCCAGGCTGAACAAGGAAACGGGCCAGCAGCAGCACACACGGTACAGACAGGGGATAATGTGTCAGGCAGGTTACCACCATGGCCCCTGGAAAAGGGACTCCCGAAAGCCTTGCTTCGGCCTTCCGAAGGGGCCAAGTTTTCCACGGGAAGTTTCCTAACGGTTGTTGGCACATAGAATGAATTCTTGAAAGCAGTAATTCTTGCATAAAGTAACTGCCTGTATTTTCAGAGATAATAAAATCAGCCATATCTATGTCTCAGCCAGTGTCTTCTGTAAGAAATTTCACAGAGAGACTAGATAATCGGCATAGAAGATCTGACCTTTTTTTTTTTTTTTAACAGAGTAGTTGACATTTAGAGAATGCTGTTTTGCTGAGAATAGCACACCTGGCATGTGTGAAAACTCAGTGTGAGATGGTAAATAACTGGGGACCAGAAGACGCACCACTGTTGCCACCCTCCTAGCATCGCTCTCATCTTTAATTCTGTGCCACTGTAGTCTGAATATATACGGTACCTATACATAAATAATGTGTGCATTACATTGACAGAACAGAATTTTTGGTTTCCTTAAAGTGAAAAGCATAGAAAACATTTAAGAAACTTTATCTAGAATTTACGTTCAATTGAAATTTGTCAACTTATAGTTTAAGAATTACCATCAGCTTCAAAGCATCAGACTTGGTTTGTGCTGGAAGATCCATTTTCTGTCCATGTCTCCAGACAGTAGCTGAGCACATACATACTTTAACAGTGGTGTCTGGAGTTTGATTTTATTATTTCACTGTGTGGAAGGGTGTAAGATAATGTCTGTGTTTTTACCAAATGGAAAGAATTTCATCAGGCCGTGTCCTCACTCCACATATGCTCAGGTTTTCTTTACTGCAATCAATACGGTTATTCTGGATGTCTGCTCCCAGCTCACTCGTGGCAATGTTTAACATATGTCATTGTACTAGGCTACACGGTTTTAAGAACGCTTTTTATTGTCGTACAGATGTGTGTTGCAGTGAGGCCAGTGTTGTATACAGCCAGGGTGCTGTATAAATCTGTCTGCTACTCCTGTAAACATGAGCAGGGTTGCTGTGGTGTTGGGTTTTGCTGATGGTTGATGTCTGTTTTAAATTCCTGTAGTGGCTGAAGCCAGCTCAGCAGATCAGTGTTGGTGTACGTTCAGCAGCCTTGCAGCTTTGCATAAATAATTGCTCAGATGATTTGCATAGTTTGTGTAGTGCTGAAAATACTTGCGTTTGCTGACGATGAGGCCTGTGGCATTATATACCTGCTGGTTGTGATGACGTGCTCTCTGTTGGCGCAACAGATCTTTCCCCTCCCTCTCCCCCCGGAATTTTGAGACTTCTGAAATAAAATGTTTAATTTGCAGTGACTACTTTCTATTAAAGGTCAGTGGTTACACAGGCACAATTAGGAGCATCTCTGCTGGTTTTACTGAAAAGCATTACATATTAAAAGCAATTTTTTTTTCTACCTCTCTTTCGACTGATCCCATCAGATGATTTTCCATTGAAATGTGATGTTAGGCAGTAAAGTTACAAGATTTTAAATGAAGACTCCTTCCAATCTGAGCTTTGAGATTTTGGGGGTACACTTGTGCAACCCAGTTCTTACGGGTGCCAACTACCCACAGTTTTCAAGAACTTCAGCAAAGACTGAAGATTTCTGGCACTATCCAGAAGACATTTGTTGTTTTTAGGTAGGTCCAAGTTGAGTATTGGTTAACACATGTAATTTTGAAGAGGCTGTGACACTCAGGTATATGGATACCATTGGTTTTGAGTGAAGTTGGCTTCTCTTGAAAAGCTCAACTGTGTGTCCTTCAGTGCTAACACTGGGATCACCAGTTGCCTCTCATGCCGTGGTGGCATCCCCTAATTTCTTGCATGCGTTTTCCCTCTTAGGAGCCTGCCGGTATTATCCACAACAAGTTTTACTGCTCTGTTCTACAAAAAAAGGCCTTTAAACTAAAAAAATAAAATCTGTTTTATGGCATGTTTACTCAGCAGATGCTGTCGTGCATGGGCTCTGGGGCCAAGACCTGACTTACTTGGCTGAGGTTTGGGCTAGGTTCGCAAGCGTTGCAGGCCTGGTGTGGGGCACGTCCTGCGGCAGGGTGTGGGGGTATGAGTGTCGGCCGTGGGGCCGTGGTGGAGTGCCAACGGGCATGTATTGAGGAACGCGGTCAGAGGCTGCGAGTGGGTTTGCGGTTTTTCAGACCCGTGTTTGAGACACTCAGTTACCTCTGTAGGGAATATCAGCTACAGGAAGCGGGGGCTGGTAGACATTTGACACGTAGTGGTATAGCTTGGTTCGTTTCCACAATGCTCTTCTGATAGGGTGCAGCTTGAAGGTAGGGAGCTGGGCTGGCTGACACCGAGCTCTAGTTAACACTGCGAAATCTTCTCCCAGCTACAGGGAGGGATTAAATTCATTGTTTATTACTAACTTTTATCCCTCTACACTTAGGATGTAATAAGTCAATGGGGAGTTACATTTATATTCATTTTGGGTGTCATCTCTTTTATGGTAAAGCCATATTACGTGATTTTGAAAAAGAAGAAAAATGTAGAGATTATCACAAAAGTAACTTTTGTCATTTCAGTTGCTCTGTTGCAGGCTAGAGAGTGCAACTTGACAAAAACAGGGTTGCAACCTTTTTTGAAATGTTGTCACACCTGTTTTTGTGGTAAGCCTTTGAAGTCTGAAAGGAGGAGAACCCTCAGGTGAAGGAGGTACCTCCGCTTTGTCCCATGATATGTTGCTGAGATTGGTTTGTGGTATGGATTTAAAATATCTTTTTTTGCCATCAGATTGTTTTAGATTGGATTTGATTAGAGTGATCCATCTCCTAATAATGCTGGAAATCTGTGAAAATGACAGAACGTGATTTGATTTTTTTTAAGATTTATGTTCTTTCCCCCTCTGTTTCCTTTCAAGAGTGTGTGATACCAGCAGCAGATACTTCAGAGGTTGCGAGAGCACTAAGACTTTGTTTGCTTCATTGCGTTCAAAGCTTGCTGTAAACACCGTGGCCAGATCAAGACTCTTGCTTTTCTTTCACCTCAGTACAAGTGTAATGCCCTGTAAATGTGCATGAGTGTGTTGCCACAGCTGATGGGGAAACTGTTGCAGAAAGGTATGCCTGAGGCCTTGCTAAGGATTGGTGGCAGATCTAGAGTCAGAAATCAAGGCCTTTTGACTACCCGGATCTGCTCTCATCTGTCTGGATCCATTCTTTTCTTTTCATCAAAGATGGCATACATCTCTCCACACCATCTACAGATAATTCTGCCTTTAGCCATTGCAGGCAGACTCAGCAGTTTTGTAAAATTCCCAGTTACTCACCAAGGGAATGAAAAATGTGTTGGAGCTGCTGGCTGGCTGTTAAAATTGTGATGCAGGGCTGTGGCCAAGTGTTGGAACACTGTCAGCAGCTGATTTTGTGTGTGTGCCTATGCATTATTCATCTTAACCAAAACCGAGTTGTCTTTCGTTTTCTGGGTCGCGATGCTTCGTGTCCCAGCCCGGCTGCCGTCAGTGGGGTGAGGCAGCCCCAGCCCATTGCTTGAGCTCAGCTGCAAAGAGAAAAAGCCTGTTTTATAGGAGCAACTTGATTCCTCTTGGTTTTAACTTGATCACCTAAACACTATTGTCTCAACCCTCCTCTCTCCTTTTTTTTTTCTTTGTATAAATAAGCAGACTGGCTGTGAAGGTGGAAGTGTGCCTTTAATGCATGAAGTGATACAGTTATTGCAATAAGGATTTCTCATTTTACTCTGATCACAGCTGGCCGAGGCTTGCATAGCAGCCCTAAGTTAAGCTCTGTGGCTAGTGCCGTGTTACCTCCCTGGCATCAAAGGGTACGTCAGGCAGGAATATTTACGTACATCCTGCAAAAATCCCAAACAAGTCCTCTCCTGCTAAGCACTCTGTGTAGGTTGGCTTAGGTTGTTAATAAAATTGCTTATCCTTGTTATCCACTGATACATAGGCAGGCAGTTGGTATAATTTTGTGAGCTGCACAATCCAAGTTGTTCTTGGCCACAATTTTTAATGGCAGTGTATGGAAGTCTTTAAGGAGCATGTGTGACCTTGGGCTGGCTTCACGGCTAAGGTGGCTGTGGTGGCGGTTCCTCTGTGTGAGACAAATGGTATTGCTGGCTGCCAGCTGTTGGGAGGATATGAATAAGAATGTGCTAATTGATAGCCTGTGAGTAATCAACTTAGTCCTGTTATTTTTGTACAGAGCAGACTGAAGAGCTTTATGTTACATATTAAAGCATAGGAGGGCTTTGCTTCTTTTTAGCTGGAGATTGGTATGACCAGATTTTACTTTTGGAATCCTCCATGGTGGCATGCCTCAGACGCCTGCTCTTTCTGATACTCACACACAACTTGTTAAAATGGCTTGTATAGACTTGTAAATGATGTTGCATGCCTAATATCACTGTTTTCTCTTTTGCATCTGATTTAAATGTTTTAAGCACTAGGCCAAGCAGGATGGGGTAACCTGGTCTGCTGAGTAGACTGGGTTTGGTCTCAGTCCGTTTGGGAGCCAAGCAGTGCGGAGTGCCTCTCCTTTACCCCACTGCACCCTGTGCCCCCTGCAGCAGTGCAGAGTGCTTCCACTCCTCTCCATATCCCTGCACAGCTCAGGAGCAGCCAAGTATGCTTCTACTAGCCTTCCGCTGCTTCATGCATCCTGTTGGAAACCTTGTCCTGAGCTTTGAGCTGCTGTGAGGTTGTTTGGTTTAGTTTGATTTGTTGCAAGACAGTCCTGTTGGTATCTAGGCAAGATACTTTGAGATACAACCGTGCCATTTGCTGGCAATTGAGAAGATCACTTACATAATTAATTGGCAGAATAAAAAAAAAGGCAAACCAACATAACAAGTTTGTCGAATATATTTGCTACTGTCAGTCTGGATGAAATTATAGTAGTGTCTGGTGTCAGCTCAGAAACAAATATACTGTCTGTGTATAGTTACATTTTTATGTTTATTTTAGTTCTGATATATGCTGAATATGCATCTATTTCATATTGTGAACTTGAATGGGCTTAGCTGTTTGTGTCTGTGTGTCCATTAGAAAGTACTTGGGAAGGACCATGCAGCATCTTAGGGTAACACCAAAACTGTTCATGGTCTAAAAATTGAAAAACAAATAACCCGGGTTGTTTCATGAAGCATAGCCAAAAGACAGACATCTTGGCTAGTGTTTTGCAAGAACTGTAGACCAAGTGGTGTGCAAAAGACAAGGGGTCAGATCTTCAGCTGCTATCTCAGGTGTAGCTCTGTCTCGGCTGAGTTTTGAGCAGCTGAAGGCCGGATCTCTGTGTAAGTGCTGATTTCAAGAGTCAGTCCCAGCGTTCTTTGCCCAACAGGTGTTACTGCATGGGGTTCAGTGGAGTAATTTTTGTCCAAGAAAAAGAAGAGCGAGGCTCCATAACTTTCATAACTGCTTTATTTAAAACCTCATAATCATGATTCATTTAATTTGGCCAGCACGCTTTTTAATAATCCCAAGTGTTCACATGTCAGTGTGGGCGCTGGCAGGTGAGTGCAGCTTGACAAGGAGCCCTCTCTCTCTGCCACTGCTTCCCTGGGACGCTGCCTGAGCGCCGCCCGCGTGTTGGCAGGCCGGCTCAATGGGCTTCTTTCACCCAAGTGTAAAACTTGGCTGTAAGGCGGGTTTGGAAAGACACACTGCCTTGCTGTTGCACAAAGAAAATTGTTGCTCCTCAGGGAAATAACAAAGTTAGAGCTCTGGTGCCAAATGTTATAGGATGCTGGCACAGCGAGTGTTTGCGTTCTGAGATCTCTCTGCCTTGCCATTAACAAGGACTGATTGTGCAGGAGGAAGGCATTTGCTTTGCCTTCAAGACCTGTGCAGCAGTGAGCAGAATTACCATTAGAGGTTATTCATTGCCTGATACTTTTTTTTTCTTGGACACCATCAGCTGGCATACTTGGCTTTAAATTGGAAGGAGTTCGTTTCTAATAGATTGCTGCAAAGTGATGTGATAATCTCCCTGTTCAATAAAAGACTGATTTATATGGCATTGTTTTCATTCCAGGATATACATGTGAAAGGAAAAAGCATCCTAATTGCTTCTACGTCCTGTGCAGTAAGAAAGTGGATTTTGGAGAAGTTAAATCTAAACGCAAAGTCGCTGAGTAGTTAAAGGTCTTTATGAAGTGTTAAGCATTTTACAAAATACCCTTTTTGGCTCCTAAGTAGGTGATCAACTTGTGTGACTGCATGTAGAGCTTTCTGTTAAAATTGCATTTTCAGCTTTTCATCAGAAATCAAGTTCAAGTCTTTCTAACCACCTTACCAGAGTTTTTTGAAGGCACAAAGGACCTGTTCTGGTGAATTCAGAGAAAAGCTGTGGTGATGCAGAACAGGAAGGAGAACAATCCAGTCAGTTGGGAACTTGGTGAGAGCATTTGTTAGAAAAGCTCCGCAGTGTATCTCTGGGTGGGAAGGATATGGACAACTTGAATGCTCGGTTACTACGGAGTAATGCTCTGTAACTGAGACTTCCATACCTGTGGGTATAGATGGAGCAGAGGATTAGAGCTTCCTAATGCTACAGAGGCATATCAGCGTTTGAATGTGCGTGATGAGGGTTCAGGGACAATGCTGCCGTTCTTCTGCAGTGCCTTCCTTCCACCACTCTCACCGAAGCACATTTCAGTGAAGTGCTCATCAATTATATGTTTCAAACCTTACTTGATGGTATTTTTATCTTCTCATCAGTGATGTTTTCTCGTCCTGCCGAGTTATGTGCAGATCTGTGCTGGAATTGGGAAGTAAAACTTTGTGAGTTCTGTAATAACTTGTATTATCAGCTTACATAGGAACCAGTGATCAAATTACTGGCAGGTGTTAGCGTCTAGAATTGTACCCAGGATTAATGGAGGTCATTAACTTAGCAGATATTACAGCTGCAGTGTCTGTTTTAGAAAAAGTCTAGAAATTGGAAAATAGAGGCACTTTACATTTTCAAGCAGCTCCTGAGAGAACACACTTTAAAACCAGATATGGAATGAAGCAACTTTATTGTCTGAGTAGAACTACATCTGCTCATACTAGCTTTGACCAAAATATCTTATGATAAATCAGTGTTACAAACTATAGCACAGAGTTTATAGAATGTAGTGGCCAGCACTCCACTCAGACGTTGTTTGTTGTGTTTAATGACTCAGTTTGGCTCTTCTGTAGGTCATGTTTTGCATCAGTAGATCTAGCAGGTGAGTGTCCCAGCCTGCAAACAGAAAGGGCTGTACTTCCATATCCTAGCAGAATTGCAGAACTTTCCAGGATCATGTGGGAGTGTTTTCATGACATAAATTCACAATTTTTTGCCCCCATTTCCAAGTTACAACAATTTATATGCACTTTGCTTTGAAATCTCCCTCTTTTGCAAATGATCTGCCTGCTCTGGGTGAATAAACCAGAAGAAAAGGACTTACCCCTTGTAAAAAGCTGCAACATCTATTTGTTTATAGAATGGGAATAACTCAATAACCTTTCAGGTATACGCACACCCCTGTTCTATCTCCGGTAAATAAATCCAACTTTGAATTTGTCATTACTGACAGAGAACTGTGGCCAGGGTTAAGATGAGCCAGACCGCCCTGGCCTCTGCTTCTGTCCTGCTGAGGTCTGTCTGCAGGTTTTAGCTCTTAATTACAGTACTTAGTCATCTCACGTTAACATTGTAACCCCTTCTTGTTAGGGTTTCATGTATTACTTTTTCCTCAGCCAGCAATCAAAAACTTGGATTTCCTTGCTTCCTTTTTCGGAGTTGTCTTTTTTTTAGCTGAACATGAGAATAAGGCCCTTGCATTGCTATTTAAAAATCCTGCTTACCGCAAGTTAAGGAGAGGCATGGAGACCTCCTCTCAGCTCAGTATGGTGCCATTTATTGTTATCATTTGTTTACAGTCCTGCAGCCAGATCTCAATTCCAGTGCTGTGCACTGGTCCTTCCCAAGTCTTTTTGAATTAATTTTTCAATTAGGATTTCGTGAGACACAGTATCAGATGCTATCCTAAAATAAAATTTAAAAAAACAAACCCCAAAGCAAGCAAGCAAACAAAGAAAAACCCCAAACACCTCCCAGAAAAACCCCAACAAAAAACAAACCCCAAAACCCAAACCATCACCTTAGAAAAAACTGAACCCCCTTGATTTGACTGGCAGATTTTTGCTCAGGAAATTTAATATTTTAAGTTGTTCAGCAGAGAAAACTTTTCTTGTTATCTCTGTAAAAAATATAATTACCCTAGGTGTGAGATAATGTTGAAAAACTGCATTATTTTTCAAATATAGGAATCTCGTCACTTAATAGTTTGAGAGGTGGTTGATGTACATTGCCTTTACATAAAGGAACTGCTGTTCACGGAAGCTACCAACAGAATGAGTTGAGGTGTGTTTCCTCTTAGATAAAACTGAATTTCCTATCTGCTGCCTGCAGTCACCTGTCAGTTGCAGAATAGTTAGTGAGAAGCACCTTCCTTTGATTTGTATTTTTTTTTCCTGAAACATTTGCTTCTTAGATAATATTGCCATTAGCAATATAATGTTGAGTAAATCATCTGCCTCTGACAGAGCAACAGTCTTTGTTTATGCTTTAGATCAGTGATGGTATCTTCCAGAAAAAAGATGTCTATGTAGCCGTTTTGATTTCCCTATCGCAAGCTTGGGTGATCAGTCTGCACTCATCTCCAGAAGCGCTGGGTTTCTTCCAGCAAGTAGTCACCTTTTCCATATGCTTGGGTGAGAACCTGCCTGCAGCATCCCATTAGTTCATAGTTTGTGTTGGTTTCCTTCAAAGTACTGTGTCATAAATGAAAGTACATATGCCTCAGTTTTATTAAAAAAAAAAAAGAGAAAATATGCAGTAGTTTTCCCCTGACCCAGGCTGCCAGGAAGATGTCAAGATTGTGTTCAGACACCTCCCAATGAACTTCAGTTGTGTTTTAAAGACAATTCATGGGTCCCTGATCAGGAAAAAAAAAACCCCAAACCCAAACAAATTTTTCTCTGTGAGCACCCCACAGCACTTCTGTGCAGTTCTTAGACAGTGAACATTTTTCATCATAGCTGAGGGTAACTTGCTGTGCATGTAGGTATAGAGCAGCCCCTGAGACAGGACTCATTGTCATAGAATCACAGAATGGTTTGGGTTGGAAGGGACCTTAAAGACCATCCAGTTCCAACCCCCTGCCATGGGCAGGGACACCTTGCACTAGCCCAGGTTGCTCCAAGCCTCATCCAGCCTGGCCTTGGACACTTCCAGGGATGGGGCATCCACAGCTTCTCTGGGCAACCTGTTCCAGTGCCTCCCCACCCTCTCTGGGCAGAACTTCTTCCCTACATCTAATCCAAGTCTATCCTCTTTCAATTTAAACCCGTTACCCCTTGTCCTGTCGCTACAGGCCCTTGTAAAAAGTCCCCCCCAGCTTCCTTGTAGCCCCTTCAGGCACTGGAAGGTGCTATAAGGTCTCCCCGGAGCCTTCTCTTCTCCAGGCTGAACAAGCCCAACTCTCCCAGCCTGTCCCCGTGGCAGAGGTGCTCCAGCCCTCGGAGGATCTTTGTGGCCTCCTCTGGACTTGCTCCAACTGGTCAACATCCTTCTGATGCTGGGGGCCCCAGAGCTGGACACAGCACTCCAGGTGGGGTCTCACGAGAGCAGAGGGGGAGAATCACCTTACTCAATCACACCTTGATGAATGATAACTGTGGTCACAACTCACCTAGTCCTTCCAGTCCTTACTGTCTGGTAGCTCCTAGCCTTTCAAAAACAAAAATCAGACTTCAGGAGTGATGCCAATGAGACTAAAATTCAGCCCAGAAAAGGGGGAATACTAGACACACAGCATGAAGCCCACTGGGATATTTTCACTTGCTTGTTCTGTGGAAGTTTCTCACATACAGGGGAGTGTCAGCAGAAATCTTTGATAGCCTTGCATGATGATTTCCTGCTTCCAGGAAATAAAATGTGTTTTCTTTTTCTTTTGTTTTGTCCAGAGGGGTGGCAGGCCAGGTAGCACAGTCAGTTATTTCTTGTCCCCTGTTATGTATCAGAAAGAAGAGCATGCTTGTTTATTAGCTGCTTCTTCCGTTAAAAATAACTCTCTGTCTGGAGTTTGGGGAATATCCGTTCATGAAATTCTGTCTTCTGGGAGGGGATGAACTCATTTATCGTGCGTTTAGTTCTAGTTTGAGTTTTTGCGTGTGGCTGCAATGGGGACTCGGGATGTTGGGTAACAGTTGAAATTCATGTAAGTCATTACAGTCTCTCTTGCTGTACTGTCATATTTTTCATTTCCACCACAGCAATTCACTCTCCCAGATGTCAGCGCTGACTTGCTGGCAGAAAGTGTACAGGGCCCATTTTTGTGGCCAAAAGGCAGACAGTGCCGGACAAGTGGGGGCTCTTAATGTTCAGTGATACCATCTCAGCAGATTTCTTGGCTATGAAGGAGTTCCTCTCTCAAACAATGATGTGCTGTCTGCATCCCTGCCGTCTGCATGCTGTTATGAATGCCATGTGTTTTCTTCCACAGACTGAAAGGAAGCTGTAGTTTCGCTAGAACCTGTTTGCCTTTTATTCCATGAGGAAAAATATGGAGTTTGGTTTGGATGTGGTTTTTTTTTTCCTTTTACTGGGTCACTATTTATATCATAAAAAGGATCTGGCTGCAGTGATTAAAATGAATTATCCGAAATGTTTACTAAGCTACTAAAGCCATGAAATAATACAATTAGTGGTGATCATTAGTAGTAACATCAAGTTGGCCTTTCATCTCAGGACTGAACAGATTCTTCATTCAGAGAAGAATAGAGACTAAAATATTTGAACATAGGTATAACTACACAACAAAAAACATGGGTGCCCAGTGTATTTGTAAAGGTATTGGTGGAGGGTTGGCCCTGGCTGGGGTCCAGGTGCCCACCAGGCCGCTCTGTCACTGCCCTCCTCAGCTGGGCAGGGGAGAGAAACTACGATGAGAGGCTGGTGGGTTGAGATAAGGACAGGGAGAGGTCATCCAGCAGTTACTGCCATGGGGAAAACAGACTCAACTTGGGGAAAAAAATTAATTTATCATCAATGAAATTAGAGTAAAAAGAGAACTAAACCCAAATCTTAAAACACCTTTCCTCAGCCCTCCCTTCTTCCCGGGCTCAGCTTTGCTCCCTGTCTCTCTCCCTCTTTCCCCTCAGCAGCGCAGGGGGACATGGAATGAGGGGTTGGGGTCAGCCCATCCCACGACTCTGCTGCTCCTTCCTCCTCAGGGGAGGATCCTCACACTCTGCCCCTGCTCCAGCCTGGGGTCCCTCCCACGGGAGACTCCTCCACCAACTTCTCCAACGTGAGTCCTTCCCACTTCCTTCCGGAAGTCCTTCCCCCGTTCTGCACGAATTGCTCCATTGTGGGTCCCTCCCAAGGGTGCCATCCTTCAGGAGCAGGCTGCTCCAGTGCAGGCTTCCCACGGGGTCACAGCCTCCTGGCATCCCCCTGCTCTGGCGTGGGGTCTTCTCTGGGCAGCATGGGGGTCTCTCCTCCACCGTGACCCTCCATGGCTGCAGGGCACCGCTGGCCTCACGGTGGGCCGCACCCAGGACCG
>NW_010245752.1:31443-74229 GCF_000690775.1 Eurypyga helias
AATCCCTGCTCCGGTGCCTGAAGCACCTCTTTGCCCCCCTTGTTCACTGACCTTGGGGTCTGTTGTTGCTCTCAATCTTGCTCTGTCTGCAAAAAATCTCTTCAGTTTTTTTCCCCCTTCTTAAACATGTTATCCCAGACACATTGTCTGTTGCTGATGGGCTTGGCCTTGGCCAGTGGCAGGTCCGTCTTGGAGCCGGCTGGCATTGGCTCTGTCGGACACAGAAGCCACCCCTGCCCTTGTTCACTGACCTTGGGGTCTGTTGTTGCTCTCAATCTTGCTCTGTCTGCAAAAAATCTCTTCAGTTTTTTTCCCCCTTCTTAAACATGTTATCCCAGACACATTGTCTGTTGCTGATGGGCTTGGCCTTGGCCAGTGGCAGGTCCGTCTTGGAGCCGGCTGGCATTGGCTCTGTCGGACACAGAAGCCACCCCTGCAGCCCCACTGCTACGAAAAGCAAACGTTCAAAACAGAGGAATGCTGTGGGTAGTGGAACACTGCTGTTCACTGCGGATGGCAAGTGTCAGCCTGCGTGCCGCAGGTACAGTGTATGTGCGAGCGAGCGCTGGCCGGGCTCGGTAACGTACTGCTCGAGTGCTCAGCCCAAGGCAGGCTTACAGAGGCGCTTTTTCCTACGGTATGTTCTGCTTGCATTGTGTGGGCATTATCCAACAAAGATACAGCCCTTAAACATGCAGTTCAGTTGGTAGGAGACCAAAGAGAAATAGGTTCTATTACAAATAAAAATCTAAAGCCAGTTTTAAAGGCTTCTGCTCCAGTGATGTCCAGCTATCTCTTGTAACGTGTGTTACAGGAGAGCTTTGCATCTTAACGCAGGGCGTCATTGGGTTTGATTACTGTAGTTTCAGTTTAACAGCTGAGCCCTTACAGCTCTTTTTGTATCAGACATGACTCTACATGGAGGTAATATGCCTCGGTGTCAGAATATGTTGATATCCTCATGGCACGTCTTCTGCTTTCGGCATAACCTGAGAATATTTTTAGCTCTGATCTACTTAAGCAGCTATTATATTTATTTAGATCTACTATTATGGGATGTACAGAGAACCTATATTAGCCCATAAATTCAGTCTTTAGCTTTCCCCAGCCAAGATGTTATGAGGGAAAACCTCTCAGCACTGGATCCTGGCTGCAATGACGTACTTGTTTATATGGTTTTCAGGCTGCATTCAGAGATGCTAAAAGTGTAGACAGATTTTAAATGATGATTTAATTGTTTACAAGTGAGTGTTTTCTACAGCATACAAAAGAGATGAACTAATCCCAAAAGGCTTTTTGATATAACTTGAACAGATGATTTCCTGACATTGTTATATATCCTGGTTTAAGGCAATGAATAATTAGCTATTTAAGTTTAAAAAAAAAATACCTTGAGAACTAGATGTCAGCTGAAAAGCTGTCAGTAAATTTGAAACAGCTTTGCATGTCAAGTTGATTATAGCAATGAATAAAAGGAATTACCAGGAAAATGAACCATGCAGTATGCCGTTTTTAACTTCAGTCTCCCCACAGTTTCTCCCGTCTCATTCTCAAGATTCCTAGGGTGCTTGTGATATTATCAAGCTGTGGAGTTCCCTTTCACAAAATCCTCTAGTGTGGGCAACTCTTTCTTGCTATTTACTCCACTTCATCAATGTGCAGTCACTTGAAACTTTACATTCAAGGATTTCCCCCCCTCCAGACCCAAGTGCCATTAACAGCATCTTTTGTCTGACTTCCTGAAATACGGAAAGCCACTTACTGCACAGCTTCGGTTCCAGGCGACTGCCCGGGACCAAGCAGCTCAGCTGAGGGCAGTGGGCTCTCCTCTCCTGCATGTCCAGCAAGCTGCTGTGCTTATCCTCTGCTAACAGAGGTTGTTCTGTTTTCCAGAGTGGATTGGATGAGCACATTCTCTGCACAGTTGCTAGGTCGGAGTGGAACAGTTTGCAGGCTTAGTGGGCTGGTACTAAGTGAATTGCAATAAAGAGTTTTGGAGGCTTTTTAACAAGAGCATTAAGTTGGTTTTGGAGGTCTGAACCCTGTATGTGGCTGTGCTTGAAAGGGCACTGTGGACATACGAGCTGATCAGAGTCTTAATCTGGTTTGTTTAAGCAGGTGCAACAATTAATGTTCTTTGAATTATTCAGCTTGCAAATAAAAACGTGCATCTGTATTAAAGTTACGGGTTTAGATGGGCTGAACCTCCTGACACCTGCACGTATGGAAGCGGTGGTGGCTGCCGTGCGGTGAATGACGGTGCTTTGGCAGGCATTGAGACTCCATTCGTGTTCTGGTATGAGCAGTCATCACCGTGGCACCTGAAGGGCAGCGCAGAATGGAACTCCTTTAGGGCCATCTCATGTCTGGATGACAGCTGCTGGTTACCAACACAGAATGCCTGTCTTGATATGCTGAGGTGTCAGACTTCGCCTTTCTTCCATCCTCATGGCTGCAGTGAGCCAAAGCAGTGCTGGAAACCTGTTCCAGGAGAGAGCGAGCGGTTCTCCTGGCAGGCAGCTGGGCTGTTCCTGAAGAGGGGGCTTATAGAAAATAGATGTCAGATGGTCTGACAGCAGTGATGCACAGAAGAGAGAGAGGTGGTAGGGGAAAGAAGAAGAAGGAAAACCTGGAAATTAAGAATGGGAATGAGAGGTTCCTCACTGGCTGCTTCCCTGTTCAGAGAGTAGGCAGCAGCAAAGTCGCTTTGCACTGGGTCTTACTGCAGCCCTTTCATTTTTGCCTGTGCCCATTTCTTGCGATACCATTTAAATTGGTATGGATTGGTACGGATGTCTTCAAGGCCAGGCTGGATGAGGCGTTGAGCAACCTGGTCCAGTGGAAGGTGTCCCTGCCCATGGCAGGGGGGTTGGAACTAGATGAGCTTTAAGGTCCCTTCCAACACAAACCATTCTGTGATTCTGTGAAATGCATGCTGTGGAGCGACGCTTGTTCAAGGATGCTTTAAAATCATTGGAATTGGACGTTACAAAACCATGTGTCCTATTTTAGTACAACCACGTTGGCTTCAGCTGGTCAGTTGATCATGTGGGCATGTTTCTCATATATTGAAAATAAACGATCTTTTTGGGCTGCAGTAATTTTCACACTGATGCAGCAGAGAGAGACCAGCAGTGTGTACCAGTATAGGGGCTCCAGTGTGGTGCATACGAGTATAGTGATACAAGACCAAACTCCTACAGTGTATTACTAAGTACTTGGCTGTTTATGAGGGGCTTAATGGCATCACATGAATGGATTGGTAGCTAAATGAAGGATTGACTAAGCTAATCTCTGTGAGAATCCTCTTTAATGAGTTAATGAGGTGTTCTTATGGGCTCCTTGCACACACAGATGCTAATGAGAGTTTTTCCAACTTACCAAGTGATGCAACTTGGATCTGCATCCAGGCTGATAATAAAAGTGATGGATAGGTTCTGTTATTTGGGAAAAATATGTTTTAGTTCTGACATGAAAACTGCAGAAGGAAGCCAGAACTGCTATTCTGCCTGCATTTTCTTTATCTTCTCTGGTAGTATATTGATTAAACAAAGCCTGGTGCTAAACCCTCAAGTACTTCCCAAGTCTGAAAATAAGCAGCTGTACTAAAAAATTATTTACCTATTTCATCCCTTCAAGATCAGCATTACCAAATTTGGTGTTCAGAAATTTCCCAGGAAGACCCAGTTTTGTTTTGAGATATGGTTTTGGTTTGAGTTTTTTGTTTTGTTTGTTTGTTTCTTTCTCACCTCTGTAAAGACTGGAATGCAGTCATTTTATGCAGAGGAAGTATTTGGTCCTAAATTGATTTATCAGGGACCCTATTCCATAAAACCACAATTTTTGTGATTTGTTATGTTTGTTTGTTTATTTGTTTGGGGTTTTAGCAATCCCAGGCAAGTGGGGAAAACAAATCTTAGTGGGATTCAGGGTATTGTGTTATTTGTAGTGATGGGATTGTTTGTTTTCTGTCTGTGCCTGAACAGGAGGTTTCACCCTTCCTCCTGTCAGTGGGCTCCTGCGTTCCTGACATCTGCCAAGGAACAATTTCTGTGATGCATCTCACTTGACTCTCAAGAAACAGAGAAAGTTACAATTATTTACAGGGTTCCAGTGGTGGGGGAGATGGTGTACCGTACATGGGTCTGTGTGAGAGGCGGGGGGGATGGATGTCGAGCGGCTGTGGCCAGAGCATGTCTGACCTGCCTGCCAAGGATCTGTCCTGATGCTGGCTGTGTCCTCTTCACCTTACGGCAGGCTTGCATCCATCACACACAATCTGGCTTTAATGCAATCCTCAGATTCCGTTAGGGTGCTCTTCAATCCGTGTTCCAGGTCATTAATGAATTTGTTCAATCTGACCTCCTCTCAGCTCAGTATGGTGCCATTTATTGTTATCATTTGTTTACAGTCCTGCAGCCAGATCTCAATTCCAGTGCTGTGCACTGGTCCTTCCCAAGTCTTTTTGAATTAATTTTTCAATTAGGATTTCGTGAGACACAGTATCAGATGCTATCCTAAAATCCAAAAAATATGACCTCCACGGTGTTCCTTTAATCCAGTCTGTAACTCTATCAAAGAACAAATAAAGCAATTAAATTTGTCTGGCAGGCTTTACTCTGTACAAAGCTGTGCAGGCTGCTTCTCATTCTACTACCCTCAAGATTTTTAGCTGGATTTTTGTAAAGCTGACTTCCCCTTGTCTTTTCTTTTTCCTTTCTCGCCTAAAGGACCTAGGGCAGTGTTCCCAGCCGCTTGCTGTCCTTGGTTTATTCTTTTGAAAGATCCTGTGCATGAGAATAGCAGGATGGAAACGCTCAGATTATGACCCAGGCAGGCTCTGTTCCAGGCTGTGCCCCTCGCCGGAGGGGCCCCGAGCAATTGCAGAAGGGTGCGAGATGGTGAAGAGCTGAACCTAGTGCTCGCGGTCTCAAACTGGCTCCAGACCGTGGCTGTCACCGCACAGCCCTGCGTTACCCTGCTTTGAGACCAGGGATTGCCTGGCTGTCTTTCCCTCTTTGCAGTACAAAATCTGGTGAAAATGTGCTTTCTTTCTTTTCTTCTTGTTGTTGGGGTTATGCAGAGACCACCTGAGCTGGCCTACCACCGTATCTCTTCCTTTTCCAAGTGCTCTGATGGGGATTTCCAGCTCGATCACCTGTGATAGCACAAGTGAAACGTGCAGCTCTTCTGCCGACTGGCTGGTTTCTGCCCACACCGTAGCATTGCCTGACTCAGCCTTGAAGCTGTCGTGCCTGAAATCTGTCCTCTCCGGCTGTCCATTTAAGATTTGAATGTGTACCTCGGTGCAGGCTTTAATTTTGTTCTGGTAACTTATTTGATTAGAAACTTTAAATGATCCTGCTCTTTGAATTTGGTCATGGCCCTTCTGCTGATTTTCTGCGCTGTGTCCTGTTTCAGATGACATTCAAGCAGTGCGAGTTTGGTTTGGGATGGTTTTTGTAAGAGATGACGAGTGGAGCAGTTGTCAGCCAGGACACTTCTTTATTCCTTTAAATGCTAAGCCTCTGCACTCAACTGAATCAGTGTCTCCCTCCATGTGCTTTTTTTATGCAGCTTTGTATAACTCTTGGTTACGCTGTCGACTCCTCTAGCTCTATTAAAGTTGTGAAGATGTTGCATAAGGACATGTACCCTTTTTCTTTTTCTTTCTTTTTGCCTTTCCATCACTACAAGTACAAACAACCCACACCGTGTGCCTTAATATAATTATACTCAGAATTGTACCCAGGGGGTATCTCCTGGGGTGCCCTCTCCGTTTCACATCAGCGAGGAGCTGTGGGGCTTTCGGAGATGAGCTGGGACGTGGTGGGGAGAAAACATCTTTCAGTATCATCCAGTACACTTTCCCAGCTCTAAACAACCCGCTTATATTGATCTGTTAGATTAGTATTCCTTGTCTTTTTACAGATTTGCGTTTCATGCTGAAATGTGTTTGCTGCCTGAAACGACGTGCCCAGTTTGTTAGGACAGCTGAGCAGCACAGCAAAGCCGCTGCTCCGGTCAGCTCTTCATAAATTATTGAAGCAAGCAGGACAGTTGACCCTTGCTCTGAATCGGTCAGATGCATCGTTCTTAAGCACAGATTCAGAAAGAGGATCTCAGAGGAGCTGTACCGTATTGAAGTGTCAAGGCTGAACGATAAACCTGCCCGGAGTTAATAAGTTAAAACATTAACTGTCTTTCAGCTGGTAGCTGTGAGACAGCGTGGCTGACCTGGGTAGCTGACCTACTCAAAACGTCAAAGCAGCACTGGGGCAGCAAGCTCTCTGTGCCAGGCGTGTTTTAGAGGCACAGGGGACAGCTTCCTGCTGCTACCTGCGCACTGCTGCAGCTGGCCCGGGCTCAGCACAGCGTCTGGGCTGCGCTGGTAGCAGCACATAGTTTACAGGCCATAAAAGATACCAAAGATAGGGATAGTACCAGCTCAACTTGTAACGGGAATTTCAGGATTTAATAGACAGCAGATTCGGTCTGTGGCTTAAGTATTCGGTAAGATGGTATGGATTTATTTTGGGTAATGGTTTTTATGGAGCCATTGGAGTGTTTTGAGCTATTTCTGGGCACTGACAATTATTGTAGGCTAAGGAATAGTAGGTCTTGTTGTGATTCAGGTTCTGTAAATGACTGTAGTTTTCTGTAAAGCTCCTACAGACGAGAAAACAGTTTTATCTTTGTGGAAAAGCAGGGAACTAGCATGTCACGGGTTTAACTGAGCTGCCCTCAACCGCTGGATAAGCATGCAATCGTTCATGTGGCAGAAGATCCATATGCTGAGCTCAGCTTCTGGACAGAACTTCAGCTTTTTGGCTTCAAAGGAGCTACACCAATTTACTAGCCAGGAATTAGAGCAGTATTTGCCAAAGCCATTGGCTATTAAAGAGACTGCAGCTGTTTCTGGCAGTGAAATAGAGAGTCGGTGTGCAGAGACATTGGGCATACCAGTTTTTTGACCAGAACATGAAGTTCTACTAGTTGAGCGGTACCTCAGCACAGAGTGGGTAATCATCACCAAGCCGTATCAAGCTAGTCAAGGACTAAGTAGCTGTGACCTGGTATCTCTGTTATGTCTCAAGTCCTGCTGACTTGGTTCAAGTTAAGAAAACCTGAAAGTACTGCCCTTTCCTACAGCTGCCCTGTGGCTGAGTAGAAGCAAGCTGGCAGCTCCGGCCTCTTCACGTTACTACAGGCTGTTACTACAGGCTGGTTATCCAAATGCTTTCTAATGCCCTTTCTTTCACATGGAAGAGCTGACTGGGAGGGCAGGGGTAGTAAGGCTCAAGTATGTGTTGGTCAAGTTACTCAGCAGTGTGCTATTTCTGTTCTCTGTAACTTGGGTTTTCTTAACCCCTCTGTAATCCAGACAGAATCCCCAGTGCACTTGGAAATGGAGTGGGGAGGGGGAAGCTGTAAGCATTCAGGGTCTCAATCTCAGATTTTGTATTTTGTCGTGAATTTTTGTATTGCAGATGGTATCTCTGCAGAGTTCATCTTCTCCATGTTTTTGCTGCATTGCTGCTTTCCCCTTTTAGGAGGTATCTTTGTATGGTTTGTTTTTCCTTCCTGCACTCCAGCCTTGACCAATATCCTCTTCTAAGGGATTACAGGTCGTTTCAATGTGTTTACATTCTCTTCCTTGATTCTTCCCAATATTTTTCTCCTTGGGCCTTCGAGGACATTGAGAATAGCTCAAAGCATGCTGAGTAAGAATCCAAGCTAAGGGCCTGTATTCTGTGCTTAATGATGTTGACCAAGATAGTACTTCTATGGTGCTGATCATGAAATTCTGTGTCTTAAGTTTTAGTGGATGTCCTGTCTTAAGGTCCCCTTCCACTCTTCGTAGTTTTGCAGTAAACCAGATTAGGAACTGACTTGCTTAAATTTGTTTTCCCCCAGTGGTTTGGTTTTAGTTAGGATCAGTTCTCCAATTTGCCACACAAACACTTAATTTGTCAAAATTAAGGTCTGGCAGAGGCTACGCGGACTGGTGTTGCGACTGAAGAACAGGTTCGTTAAGCTGTGTACCGGTATAAGGCTGTTGGCCGTGAGTGCGCTAATTGCAACTTGGTGGTTTGGAGCAGCCTCTGCATGTTCTGGCATCCCAGGAGCTCGCAGGAGCTGCGGGACCGCTCAGCACGTTTGGCTGGGGTTGCTCCACTTCCATTATGGTTGTATCTTGTCACTGGCACCAGTTGAGAGAGGAAGGTGTGGTGCTGGCTTTGCTGCAGTTCTCTCTCCCGGGCCATCAGCGCCTCAGTGCCACACACGGGACAGAGCAGGGTCCTGAGTTTGGGTCTGCACCAGATGCAGCGGGTGGCTGTCGGGCAGTCGGGGAGCAGCTGTCACCCTGCCCTGACGCTGCATGCCCAGCAGTGGGGCTGTGCTGTCACTGGGTGACACGAGGCCCTGCTGCTGGGGGGAGAGAGCCAGCAAGTGGGGCTCAGCCTGGCCCTGCTTATTGCCCCAGGGGGTTGCTTCGTGCTCACTACGTCCTCAGAAGCTGTTGTCGTTGCTTGCACGGTCACTCTCCCCTCTGCTCCCTTCTGTCTCTTCAAAGGACGTGTCTGCGGCTCTCTGTCGTATGAAAATTCAGGTATGTGGCTTGCAGAGCAGACGGGTTTGCTGCCACTTTTCTGCACCATTAGCCCATGTCAGGGGAAGTTGCACAGGCTTGGCTTCTGCCACTGCTTGCCTAGAGCCTGCTGCACTGGCTGAAATCCTGTCTTCACGAAGCGTTTGTTTTCAGGCCATTGCAGCTGTAGTAAGTGGTGGAAAGATTGGTGTATTGATAACACAGTAATGTTTCCTGAGAACCACTATTCATTCAAACAATGTTGGTGTGGGGGAAATGGTGCAAATGTGCTAATTTCCAGCCTTGGCGTTTCAAAAACGGTCTTTCAGTGAATAATTGTTCTTAATGCGTAGTAGGAAACATTCTCTATAGCCTTTTTCCTTTTTCCTAGCTCCTGTTGGAGGAGAAAAAACGTCAAATAATAGCTTTTAAATCTGTCTACTAGGGACTGCTGGATGTGTGTTAAGATGTCCAGCAGAAATAACAAAATTACGATTCATGCGGCCTGTGATGACAAACTGAGATTTTTATGGAATCGTTGTACTGGCTTGAAAGGATCCTTTGCAGGGCATTTACACGGAGGTTCTGGGCGCATTAGTACTAGCGAGTCCTTTCCATCTTCTCTTTATGCAAATGGGCTTATGGAGTGTGTGAGGTGATGCGGAAACAAACAGAAAAACCAGGCTAGTGTCATGCAGACCACCCTGCTGACACTCACCCCTCTTGCCCTTCCACTCGAGTCAGCTCGCAGGCGTTGGTGCAGCTTGTGATGATGGGCAGTGTGATAAAAAGGAGACCTGCAAGGGCCTTTTTGGTTTGTTTTTTTTTTTTTTTTGATACCCAAATGACATTCTGTTGTGCAAGCCCTGCCCCTTAGAAAGTGCCTAAGTACACGGGAGATGTTGCTACTGTGACCCCTCTGCCTTGCAGTACAGGGCTGTGAGCTGGTGACTTCGGGGTTGCTCATACCCCTGCCCAGCAGCTCCTGTCCGGGCCAGCGGTTCTGGTGCTGCTGGGAAGTGTCTCTTCCCAAATAAGTCACCGCGTGTGAGCTCACGGGTGGTGTAGAGGTGGCTGTTCACGTGACTTTATCTAAGGGTTACAATTAAGGTTACTGAACACTTCCTGTAATAAGATGCTGTGTTCCGTTTCGGGGATGTGCCGCAGCCCCTCCGTCTGCAGGGAAACTCCGAGCCTGGGTGCCCAGGGTGCTGCCCTGGGGCCCTCCTGCCACCACGGCCTTGCAGTGCATGGGAGGCTACCTGGCTTGCGCTCTCCCGCACTAGCAGAGGGAGGGCAGAAACCTGGGGAAAAGGCAGTCTGGGAGGTCCCTTCCAATCCTGTTGCATTGTTTTGTTTTTTGTTTCTGTGAATATACAAAGGTTTTGAGCCAAATTTGAGCGTAGGATAAAAACCACAGGCTGGCAGGCTAACAAACTCCTGGGTCATAAAATGAGTCAGCAGAAGAGACGAAGCCACGGTGCCCTGGGATAGCTGTAGCCCTCAACTGCAATTTATAAAAACAGCGCTGCCCACCCAGCGAGCTGCTGCTATGTGGTCCAGCCTAGCAGGCAGCAGAGCTGTTGGAGAGCATGTGTGAAATCTCCCTTTTAGGTGAATGCTTTGTGTCTTAGTCTGAAACTGTGGTTTCATGGGAAGAAGTATTTGGCGGTGATGCTGGCATTTGTTACTGCTGCTTGCCTCCTTACCCTGTCCTCAACTGCTGGTTCTTCCTTCGTGTCCTTCCCCTTCGGGTTTTGCTGGCCAGGTGAAGGTGAAGGAACCGATTCAGCTGCAAAGTGACACAGAGCAAATAAATATAATTAGAAAAGTGAACCTTGCAACTTGGTTCGGTTCCCGTGTGTGGATCAAGGCCTGGCTGCCCATGCAGGAACTGCTGCAGCGCGAGTACTGCGGTTCGGGGTGAGGGCACCCGCAGCTGGCACTGCTGCTGTGGAGCCACTGCCCTGTGTGAAGCCACACACGGATCGGTCCTGCCTCCAGGGATGGAACGAAGTGACTCGAAACGGAGTGAAAATCAGCCCGTAGAGTTAAAAAAAAACCACAACAAAACACTTCTCAAGTGCCTCCCTGGCTGGTGAAAGCTGAGCAGAGCTGCATGGGAATTGAAAATGTGCAGTCCAGGGTGATGGAAGGGGCAGGGAGCAGCAGACGCGTCTGCAGAGTCGGGCCCAGTGCAGCCAGCAGCACTCTGCTGAGTCTAGGCACTGGGCTTGCCAGTGGAGTCTTGGACTGTCACCAAATATGTGTGATTACACTGAGGTGTAGATTGAGTTACCATCTTCAAACCTGATGTCTCTTGAAACAGAGCTAGAAAAACATGGGGAGAGTCATGTCTTGTGGGCAAGGTCCTAGACAGTGGCTTAGGGATTTATCTCATATTTCCTACGTGACTTTGGAATAGTTGATTTATTTGTCTGTTCCTCTGAGTTTCCCATCCTTTTGTTTTGGGAAGGTTGCGGTGTCTGTGAAAACCGCTGGCTGTCTCCTGTATGTGAGTGAGACATTAACTCTTAGTTAAAACGTGGTAACCAGACCGAGACCAAGGTTGCTGTACTCAGTGTCACCTTTCCGCAGCAAACAGTCTACCCTGATCAGTCTTTAAAGGTGACAGATGTCATGCCGTTTACACAGCAATGTCATACTGTTTACACTCCAATTCCACTACGGATTTCACTTGATCACAAGCACTGGAGATGAATGATTCATAGCACTTGAAAAATGGCAGTCTGAAATTTCAGATGAGATGATTGCTGACGTCCCTGGGGTTTGGTTATAACAGCTCTTGTGGTACGGTGGCAGGCTGCTGAAACCTGGTAAAGTGGAACATACACAGACCAAGGAAAACTTTGCTCAGAATGGTGCCGGTTGTTCTGCTGTTTGTTCCGAAGTGTTGCTGTGCGTAGACGTGGATGAGTGATAACTCTGCTCTCTGAATCAGACCTTTCACTGCCAGCCAATAATGAGAGCAGGCGGGTTGGACAAAGCAGAGAGGTTGGAACTTGAACAAGAGTGTACCTTCATCCCTCACACATGGGCTATTCCTGTGCACATTACCAAACATAACCGTGCATCAGGCCACGCGCAGGAGCTGGACAAGAGCAGTGGGGTTTACCCCAATCTGACACATTTATTTGGCAATAGTGACAAGTAGATAATTTTAAGAATGTGCCTCTTCCTGCAGTAAGAGTGAAAGCCTTTCTTTTAAGTTGCTGACAGCGGGCTTGAATTTCAAAACTATTTTTTGCAGTTGAAAGCGGAATTTGACTGTGCTTGTGTCCTCCCTCCTTCTGCGCCCGCCTCAACTTCCTTATTGCCTTACGTAAAGAGGAGAATTGGGATGCGTTCTACAGGATTGTACCGCGTGAACCACTGTAGGGAGAAAAAAACCCCAAACTTGCACCGTCTCTAGCAGTTGTGCTGGTGCAGAAAGTGTGACATGGGGGAGGAGAAGTTTGCCTGGTTTGTTCCTACTTTTGCCCATAAAGGCCATTTTTTCTTCTCAGGTAGTTCAGAAGTGGACACGCTGTCACGTGTATGCCTGATGTGTGTTACTGATGTTGGGTCAAACAGGTCCCCTGCAGTGCTACAGTGCAGCTTCCCTGCACAGGGACTACGGTACAAGTTAATACAAGTAGCCATAGCCAAAATGTGGAGGAGAAAAATAACCAGGAGAAACAGTAACATTCACCACATGGTGAAATAAAGCCATTCAAAATCTAGCTTTATATTTATGATTTTCTTTTGTCAAGAAAGCTTTTGACTTTAATAATTACCATAAGAAATCTGTTCAGCGAGCACTGGACTTATTTTGTCTGGCTTTTAAATGGTCTGAGCCTCATCTATTACAGGAATCCCCGGATCTTTCCAGGATGTTTTATACATACAGTAGCTGCTTCCTCTTATAGAAATAATGCCATTTGGAAGTGAGCAGTGCATGCTGAAAAAAGCTTTTGTCTGCCGTCAAATTGGCAGCGACTGAGAAAATCCAGATGATCTCCCAAAGGGGAGTCTGTGCAGCTGGACCGTTCTTTGTTACAGTAGTGTTTTGCTCTTTCTGTGTAATCACGTTCTGTATTCTATCTGCCACGCACACCTGCTGGTATTGTGATCTTCCTGCTATGATACAAATGTGACTGGGACAATGTAGCACTGTGTTGTGACCAAACCAGCATTGCTTGGGGTCCAGCTGCAAAATGGATGAGTTTATCCTCGCTAAGTCTGTAAAGGAAGGGCTGTGCGTGCTGACATCATTTGTCTTTAGAAATGTGAAGTGTCCAAGGACAAGATTCCTCTCACCTCTTTCACCTTCAGATGATTTCCGCTCTCCCCCTCCTTAGCCAGTGAGGTATTTGGATTTCACTGAGGTTTCAGTCTCCTACTCTTGCTATCATTTGGGCAGTTGCCAGATAGTATCTACTCCCTGTGTATAATAACAGTACTCTGGTGCTAGAACACGTTGATGAAAGATCACGTTTAGGTTAGCCGTGTGGCAGGGGTGATCATGGGCTTTCTCACCTGGGCACAGCCTGCTGCCTGGCCCCTGACTTACTGAGCAGAGGAAAGAGAGATCGAGGGTTTCAAGGCCAGTTTCTTCCTCGACTTTTTTTCCCCACGGGTTGATAGCTTGTTTCTTCATTAGTATATTTGCAATGAATATTAAATCAAAAGCTGTTTTACAGGCATAATTAAAAGTAAAAGGAATATATAGCTTCTTGGAGGAAAGCCAGATTTTTTTCACTCTGTTCTGTGGTTTAGCGGAAGCGAGACTCACAACGACCTGAGATTTTGGGAATATCAAAACTCAGAATTAGTCTCAGGAGCTCAATAATCTGACAGACAAGAATTTACTAAAGATGTCTAATTTCCACAGATGTGATGGATTCAAGAGAAAGCATCATTGACCTGGTTCCACTCTGTTAGGCTTTCCAATGAAAGAGGGTGCTGTAGAAAGCGAGACCTTGCAGCTTGCAGAGTAATACCTGGACAGCAGGACTGAGGTTTTAAATGTCCCGTATGCTTTAAACAATGTTCCTTTAAAGATTTTGCTTGAGTGCTAATCCCAGATAATGATGGAGTCTCCTGTAGGGATGTTATCTCTTTCTAACCTCTTAATTAACTGGCTAAATAGGGATTTTTTTGTGCTTTTGTGTTTAGAAGCTCTTTAATGAGGTTTGAATCCTCTGGCCAAGCCGAGTTAGGAGTTCATGTTTTGACACCAAGGAAGATGCCAGACTGCAGAAAATGCACAGTGCACTTGCATGTGTCATGTGCAGAGCTGGAGAGACACATTCATCAGGATCAGATTTTAATGGAAAACAAAACAAACATGGCATAACTGCAGCTGTTGGGGGGGAAAATTCTGCCAAGGATGTGGCCAACCCTATCATCGTCAAGTCCTGATTAACTTTGTGAAAGGTTCTAATGCCTTGAGATTACAAGAGAACCAGACAACTGTAGTCTAAGAAGGAAATGTCACAGAAGAGTGAACAGAAGAGTAAAAATGCAGGGGGCTGTGTGTGGCCTTGAGTTGTTCTGTAGCTAATCTGTCTCTGATGTACTCCAGTTACTGCAGCTTCCTTCACTCATCCAAACATTGTAGAGATGGTAATTTCTGTGCGATGGTACGATGCCTGGAGAAGGAAGTTCTCTTAAAGAGCTGTCGTCCTTGTTCAAGCAGTTGTGTTTATTCCTAACTTTGCTACTTTGGACCGATAATAGCTCAAAACACCTTCTTTTCCAGTATTCCAGAGTAATGGCTGTTTCTGTCTGCTCTTTTTGTAGACTGAACCTCCTAGTCCCTACACCAGCTTGGAAACTCAGGTTAGTACCCCCCACCCTGGATTCCCCCCAGTTCTTTCTTAATAGAGGTTCTCTGAAGGAGAGCTGATCTGCTGTTACTCACCACATTCATTACATTTAACTGTGGTGGTGGCCCTGGAGAAGGTGCAGCTGTAGTAGCAGTAGCTCCAGCGTGACCGACTGGGCAAGCAGAGACCAGGCTCTACAGGAAGCAGTAGGTGCAGGTGGTGAGGAAGGGGCCTGGCGTTCAGTTGGACAACAGCACAGGTGACTTGTATTGTTAGGAGAGAGGATGCAGTCCTCAGGGCAGTGCAAGCATCCACTCATGGGATTCTCATTTCTTTTTGTATACTCAGCTTCCTCACTTTTGTTGTGATCCCTGGGGATAGTGTTACTCTAAAATACCGTTGTGCTGCCAGTTCCCTCTTTAGGCATTACAACGAATGGTAATGAGTGTGCGGAGATGCCCGGCACCAGAAGGTCAGAGTGACAGAAGGGATTTTACAAAGTCACTGATGCTTTGATTTGAGCTTTCTAACAAGGCAGCAGCATTGATTTCCATTCTCGCTGATCTTTGGGAGACAGCAGAGGCAATGGTACTTGCATACCGAAGATGCATGTCTATTCAGAACACACATTTCCAGTGTCCCTCAGTGACTGCATAAATACTTCTACCTTTGTCTTCTGCTGGCCTTTCTCTGGGGGAAGCTTTTGACTGTTTGGTTACTTGTTTCAACAAGCCTACTACGTCTTTTTTATGGACCTCTCTTTGGAGCCAAGCCTTTGAGTCGAAACTGGCGAGGGAGGACCACACAAAGGTTGTTATACACAGTGGTGTTATAAAGTGGTATCAAAACAGAGAGTACATAATAAAATACTAATCTGTGTGTGATCTAGAACTAGAACTATTCAGTAATAATGAAGACTTAGTTTGTAACTGATCTAAAATAGCGTAAAAACATAAGTTAGTGTCAGTGAAGGTACTAGGGGAGAATGCACATGTGATTACAAGGAAGAGAATTTCGCCCTTGGAGGAGAAGGAAGCGAAAGGGGATGACCAGCTCCGGTGGGTACAGCTGCCAGCTGCAGCAGATTACTGGCTGAGCCCCAGCACACGGCCTCCTTGTCCTGCCCTGTCATCGCTTCTTCCCTGACCTGCATGTTACTCTCTCTTCTGGCCCATTACCTCCCTGGTGGGACTGTGGGCAGGAGTGCCAGGTGCCTCCAAAAGTTGCTGTGCTTTCTAGGGACCTTAATATTTTCGGGGTCAGGGGAGGCATAAACGTATTGCTTAAGGAATGAATAAGGTGGAGATTTAAGTGCGTGCTTACATGTGTTGACATTTCTTTCAGTGTTACTGAAAGCCCCATCCACTTCTGGATCCATTTTCTGTAGAAAGCTGCTTACTTCTGACCTTGAAATAGCTGAGGAGAGCCAAAACCAACTTACAATAGTCAGCTCATGTCCTGAAGGGCTCTGGACTGCTGGGGGCTGCTCACATGTAGAGGCTGAGACCAGGCAGGTGTCCTGGGGTGCAGAGGGAAGGGACTGTCTCCCTCCCAGAGGTGGAAGTAAATCTGGGTATCACAGCTGAAAGTCAGAGCATGACTTTACTCTCCAGGGATATATTTCTCTTTAGATGAAGTGCTGAAAAGCATTCGGATTAGCAGCGGACATTGTTCTCATATCCAGATAAGAAGTTAGCAATTCAAGACCTGGGCACAGTCTTACCTGCAAGTGTCTCTGTTTTCTTTGCTGTGATAAGGCACTGTGAGGAGAATAGCAGCAGCAGCTTTAGTGCTTTGCCAACTCGAACAGGATGTTAACTAATATGGAAGAATCCCCAAGTTTGCAGAAGTTTCCTCGCATGCTTTATTCTCTTCCGTTTTCTTTGAGGACAGATGGGAGCAGAGAGTAGCGCTGCATTTGTTTGAGGCTTGTTGAGTAGACTAGTGATTGGCTTCTCTGCTTTGGTGGTTTCCTGCACGGTGTTGGGATGAATCGGCTCATTTGAGAGTTCTCTCCGCTGCCCTCTGGTTTCCTGTCTCGGCTCTGGTTTGGTTGGTATTCTGAATGTTGACATTTCAAACCCGTGCTGTGTTGCAAGGGTATTTTGGAGGCCTTCACATGAATTTCTCATTTCCCCTCCTTTCCCTAGTCTTCCAGGCAGCTGTATGGCGGTTGAAAATGTTGCAGGTATGGCTGCAAATGATTTTCTAGGGAAACTAACCGGCTCAGCTACAGCAGATCTCTTTGAATTCACCCTATAAAGATGTATTTGGAGTTGTGTGTAAGTGAACAGAGGGAAAGCATTTACCTGAGAGCTAAGCAAGTGTTTTTGACTGTTTTTCCAAGGAAAAGACAGTTTCTGCAAACAAATAATTTTTGCACAATTCCTTCATGTTTTTCTCTCTTTCAAATAGCAGTTTATTGGGGATTGGTCTGATTCCTTTGCACCTACCTGTGCTGGCACAGCGTGTCAAAAGATGATGCAGCCAGGCAGTTACTGTTCTCCCTGTTCTTTTTTTGTAAGTGGGATTATATAGCTCAGGAACAACTGTTCTTTAGCTTTTCTCATGTTAAATGGGGTGTAACAAACGTGAATCATGTAATGTATAAATTTGGTGCAGCAGGTTAACAACTCTTTAATCAGCTGTGTTCAAGGGAGTAGGATGTGGCAGATTTATTTACACTGTGTTGCAAAACGATACTCGTCTAGGGTGAAACCCAGAAACTTGGTCTTTACTGTATTGGAAGAAATATTTTGAAAACAAACCTCCCATTTCCTATCTCTAAATCTCACTATGGACTGATGCCAAACCCAGATACCCCTGAGCATCCCTGAGGCGTTTGATAAGGTCACGTTGTCAAGATTCCTTTGAAGGGTTCAGGCTTGTTTGTCTGCATTATCACACAAAGAGAATCTGAGCATAATTTGGAGAGAATGAAGAAAATGAGAATGACGACTGTTTTCAGCAGCTGAGCTGGTTGTACATGACATCTGAAACAGCTGTGACCGGGACTACTTTTCTCACGATTTCAGAAGTTATCTCCATCAATGAAATTGTGGCTGTTTGCATTTCACACTTCCCATCCTTCATTTCACAAAAATACTAGGAGCCAAAAGTAATGGCCTCAGCAGCAGTTAGCCCAGAGATAAATTTTGGCCCAGTTTTTTATTCACTCAGAGCAATAGAGTTTGTTATTGTCTTTGGGTTAGAGAGATGGTTATCGGTCTCCTTCCAGAGCTGTAGCTCTGACTGCTAAAAGCGGTGTGATCAGATGCTAGGGAGCTCTCTAAGGCTTACTGGTAGAGGACCACAGAGTACTGCAGCTGGCGGAGCGGATGGGGCTCCGTGTGCCCGCTAACGGGACTGGGCAGCCACTGCAGCAGTTGCGGTCCTTCCCTCTGCCTTCACCCGTGAGAGGTAAACCTTGCCACGTGTTTCCCTTTTGCCAGCGCTGTCCCCGGCATGAGCGTGCTGCAGTGCTCACCCCGAGAGCCGCCGTCCGAGGGGTGCTGGGCTAAGCCCGTGGCAGGCAGATGTGCACCCTCACATCTGTGTGGTAAGCGGTTGGGTTTCCACCGCTTCGAGGTGAGCAGCATCTCTTCTAAGCTTATGGCAATTAAAAAGAAAAAGGCAGTTCTTATCCCCAGAATAGAGAATATCAGTTTTTCCTGTCAGAATATCAACTGACTTTTGCTGTGCAGTTTCCAGAAGATGCTCTCGCCGGTGTAGCTTGTTGTGCGAGAGTAGCTGGTGGCTTGCAGCCTGTCTTCCAGTGATGGGTGCAGTTCCCAGGTGCTGCTGAAGTGTGAAACTTGGAGAGTGCTGAAATAACATGCACACGGAATGCAAACACGAGACCTGTGTAACGCATACAACATGCGAGCAGGATTTCAGCTGGAAAGTTACCTTAGCCAAGGGGGAATGACAGTCCAGAGAGGATTGCATTGGCCAAGAGCCAGCGTGAAAGATGCTCTGAAGGCTTCTTCCCATGAACACAAGTGCTCTTCTGCATTGGTGAAGTAAATTAGATTAGATATCAGGAAGAAGTTCTTCACAGAGAGGGTGGTGAGGCACTGGAACAGGTTGCCCAGAGAAGCTGTGGATGCCCCATCCCTGGAAGTGTCCAAGGCCAGGCTGGATGAGGCTTGGAGCAACCTGGTCTAGTGGAAGGTGTCCCTGCCCATGGCAGGGGGGTTGGAACTAGATGATCTTTAAGGCCTCTTCCAACCCAAACCATTCTATGATTCTAAATATTGATGCTTGAGTATGGGCAGCAGTGTGCTTGTTATAGTACAGTGAAATCAGACTGCTTTTTCATACCCTTCTGTAACTGGGGTGTACCTTGCCTGCAGCGTGGCGGCTCAGTCCTCTTACCCTGTCAGCCTCTTGTCTCTGAGAACAGCTTAGATGCTGATCGCTCCCAGACAAAACCTGTATTTTAACAGTCGTGCCTTTAAAGGGACCAGGGGAGAAAACTGCCTGTTACTGTCCTTTCTACCATTTGATTTAATTTTTTTTTAAGAGCTATCTTTTTTTAGAATGAAAATGTCCTACCCTGGAGAGCATCGTGTAAGGAACAAAAATTGTCATATTAAAAGGTCTTTATTATCCTGTAATGCCTTTCTCAGAAATTGATTTCAGGCTTAATTCAATGAAAGTCTCGGCACTGAAGGTTCGTGGTGTGCCACTCTGCTGTGGGTGTTGCACTTGGATTAAGTGGCTGCTGTGAACAGCAAAAACGTACGCTTGGCACGCTTCTTGCGAGCACCTGGCAAGATGCCTTTGTCATTGGGTACGAGTCAAGTAACTTCACTGCCTGTAGGGAACTCTGAATAATCACGTGCTCAGTTGTTTGACCTTTAATTATTTCTTCCGTTCAGCCCAGAAATTTAAAACTATAACCCTCAGGGACTCGGGTCTGTGACCTGCCCTTGTAGCCTGCAGGCAGGAGAGGCCTTCCAGAGCCACGCTGCTGCTTGGGAAGCTCATCCACCTTTTACCTGGTTGTGGTCTGGGAACAGTGGAGTGCTGTCAGCCCTGCGTGGATCCAGACACCAGTATGGCAGCAGCAGCAGCCGTACACCTTGTCTAATCGTGCATCTTAAAATGGAGACGGCTGCCACCGCGGGTCGCTGAGCGCTTTGCCCTTGGTGCACAGCCTTGGTCAGCATCTGCTTTGCTGGGGGCTGCACGGCTGGGTTCACCAGGTGACCAGCATTTCCCATTGCAAACTGAAAGGTACTGTATCTGCTACTAAAAACAAGAACAGGAGCACTCCCGGTGTCATTGGGTAGAGTATCATATGGAAAAGCATAATTAAATAATTGGGAAACTGGTTTTTAAAAGACTATGACTACAAATAATAATCCGAATCTTTTGTGTCTGTGGTTTTGGGTGTCTTTGGGATTACTTTGAGTCTTACGGTTAGCTCCCAAGTTAGAAACTTCGAGATCTTTCCACTTCTAGTCAATATTAAGAAAAAAAGTCCAGGAATTCTGGAGGCTGTAGAAAAAGAGCTTCTTGCAGTTTTTGTGACAAGGTGATTGCGGTAGGTAATGCCATAAATACAGAGTCTTTTGTAAAATCATGTTGTGAAGATAAAGTAAACTTCCAGGGTACTTGCTTTTCAAAATGCAGATGAACAGGTTTTTTTCTAACTCATTAGTCTGGGGGGCACGGAGGGGCGCATGCTGTTTGATAAGGTGCTGAGGTGAGTAAAGAGCTGAAATGCTGATGGGATGCGTGGCCGCTGGGGAAAATTCCCCGATTTCTTGCAGTGACTGTGCTTACTTTAATTGAGGATTTTGTGTTCCGCTGTCAAAGTCAAGAGGAAACAGCATGTTATCCTTCTTGCTGAGAAACATAAAAATGCAAGTAAAACTCACCTCTGAAATCTTCGTAATGCAGTCCTCATAGAAACACCCAGTGCAACTACATTGCTGAGCTGTTACTGTCTGATAATCAGATGCGCTGATTCGGGCAAAGGGAAACACAGCAGCTAGACATGTGCCTGTTCTCAAATCACACAAGAAAGAGTTTAGGTCGTCCTGGGAGAACGTGGCTTTCAAATGTATCTGCTGAGTGGGCCCTTTTTGGGTATAGGTGGGAAATAGTCTGCAGCATTAACCGGGTATTATTTGTGCTGAAGATGCCTAGGTACCGCCTCCCGCAGCGTGTTGGGAAAGGTTAACTGCTGTGAGACATGCAGCATAGGCAGCGGGCTTTGAACTCGCCTCGCCAGCCTTGTCCTCCACCTTATTTCTGTGAACAGACTGCGAGGGGGTTGGCACTGAAGGCCAGCGGGGTCCTTTGCAACAGCCTGTGGCATGAAGAGGCCACACACCACGTGTCACTTAGATTCCTTCCTACCAGTGCTGTGAAACTTGAATTTTTATATGAAATTCCCCTAAAAAAAAAAAGAAAAGAAAAAAGCCTAATACAGAGCATTCTAACTTAAGTGGGTGGGTGGGTAAGTCACCTAGCCATCAACTCACAGTGGCTTGGGTGCTGTGTAATAATGTAATCCCTTTCTCTTCTTCTTTGGAGGACACTTGGTATTTTCAGCATGTTTTCGATCCACTTGGTGCTTGTAAGAGCTGTCCCAAGGACAGCACTGAGAATGAAATCCCCTCTTGGAGAGGTACAGCTGGGGCAAATGCTGTGGTGGACGGGATGGTATTTTTGACTCTTTGCTGACCGCTGCATCCTGAGTTTGCTGAGCACCCTGAACTGTAGCTCATGTTTTCTGAATGTCAGCTGTGGGTGGGCTGTTTGGGGTTTGGGGTTTTTTCTTTTGTTCCCAGGCGTATTTGTGACCTGTCCAGTGAGATGTCTGTCCCTTTTAATACTTCTTGAGAAAATCTTCTTGTCCTTTCTAGAAACAGGGAAGTTTCTAACTGTCTCTAAAAGTCCGTTTGTGGATGATGCAGCTTCAGGTATAGGAGGTGTTCTTTTCAGTTATCTTTAATAAAGGATATTTTAAACAGTACACCTACCAAAGCCTTGTGCTCCTAAGCAAAGATCTTAAAAGTTGAGTGTTGTGGTATTTTCTAGCAGAAGCTGATTTGCCAGTACCCTTTGATTTGCACAACATTCAAAATGCTTTCCAGCAATAGCTAACGTTTGTGAAGCGTGTAGCCTCTGATAGAAAGAGAATTACAAAATTTAGTTCTGTGCTTGCCCGTTTTTATTGTATAGGGCAAGTTGGCAGAAGGGAAGATACCTAAATTATGTTAATTATAATCAGTCACCATCAGAACCAGACAGTTCATTATAACCATGGCTCTGCTGCACAGTAAAGCTATTGTATGCTGTCATGCTCTGCACTTTAAATGGCATCACAGAACAAGAAAATTCTTGATTTTTCCAGAATAACGGTAACTGGGCTAAAGGATAAAAGATTAATATTTGATGGCATGAGGTCTAGCTGATTGCTTAAATAAAGCTCTAATGCAGAAACGTTCTGAGAGCAAATAGAGGATTGTGCCAACAAACTGAAATATTCTGAGGCTAATTGAATCCCTGGGCATTCTTTAAGTGGAATACATCTAGAATATTCTGATAAATGTATCTAGAAATAACATATCTCATAGATTGCAAATATAGTCTGTATTTGTGGCCATTGCAATATTGCAGTGAAGGACTGTTAACAGTTGTACAGCTGTTTCCTTCTTCCTCTGCATCCCTTGGTGTCAGAACAGCAAGACAGGGGGAATTCACGGGCTATTTTCCAGTTAAATGTTAGGTGGCTCCCTATTCGCCACCTCCCAGGCTAACGTTTGAGAGCATGCTTAATTACAAGCGCACGCGTAAGTGCGGGTGACGTGAGAGGGACTTTTCCTTGAAGTCCCACTGTGTATCACACCTTCACTTCTTACCTAAACCCAAATTGCCGTTGCAGTAGTTTCAAAAATGTGTTTCTCTCTGGAGCCCTTTTAGGTGCGATGGCTGAAGCAGTGGTGAGTGCCTGTGCCTCTCCTGACGGAAGCGCGCAGTCGGTGTATCCCGGCCGGGGGGGTGACTGGCTCTGTTAATGTCAGCAGCGAGGAAAGCGCAGACTGGGTTGCCAGCCCGGCAGGTTGCCAGCGCGGCTGGCACGTAGCTATGGGAGGTGGTGAGCAGGTAGAAGGAAAAGCCCCACGCAGGTGACAGCGTCTGACCTTACTGCTGTGCCGTGTTTTGCGCGGCGGTTCTTGGGAGACGGCTGGGGTGTGTTTTGCGTTGGATTGGTTTGAAATGATACTGAAATGTGGAGCCTGCTTCTTTTTTATTCCATTTTCTCTAACAGCTACAGGTAAATGCAACTGAAAAGGGTTTTATAGGGCTGCTTCCCCTCCCTCCCCCCCACCCCCTAATTTTCTCTTCCTCTGGTTATGCTGGGATTAGACCTCAATGGCATAAATAGCTGTTCTGTAGCAGAGTAGTTTGAAGTGATAATTTCACTTTTTGGGTGGTGAAGCATAGCACAGAAAATAAACATGCACAAGTAATTTCTTAAAAACAAGCAGATAATAAATGGATAAATACAGACATGCACAGCTGTGTTTTACATGCAGCATTTTACACATCTAGTTAGAATAGTTTTGTAGCCAGGGTAACTTCAAAGTGACTACATCCACTTTTGTGTAACACTGAGAATTTTTTCTGTCTTCTGAATTACTTACCTAGTCCTTCAGGTACTGGAGACCACAGTACAAGGAGAACATACTTCTAAAACTGCTGCTCTTGCTTTACAGATGTAGGACAAATGGTAGAGAAGGTTATTTTGCTCTCGTGCCTGGGCAGTCGCACAGATTGCACATGCACGTTTTCACGTTAACCTTCCTCCTCCTCTGAGTGCCAGGTGTTACAGACTTGCTGAAGCAGCTTTGCAGTCCCTGTAGTTTTGCCTCATTGTCAGAGTTTCCTGGTATCGCCAGAAGAGGAATTGTCTGGGCTGTAGGCTGGTAATATAGGCACATTAGGAGCTGGTAAATCCAATGGAGATATGGAGCTAACATCTGTATTACAGTGTTTTGCGTTCTGGTTGGACTGCCATGGGATAGATTGCAGTTCTGAAGCCAAAACAAGATTTAAAGGAAAAAGATGCAGATCATAGAATCATAGAATGGTTTGGGTTGGAAGGGACCTTAAAACCCCATCCAGTTCCAACCCCCCTGCCATGGGCAGGGACACCTCCCCCCAGACCAGGTTGCTCCAAGCCTTATCCAGCCTGGCCTTGGACACTTCCAGGGATGGGGCATCCACAGCTGCTCTGGGCAACCTGTTCCAGTGCCTCCCCACCCTCTCCGGGAAGAACTTCTTCCTGATATCCAATCTAAACCTCCCCACTTTCCATTTAAACCCATTATCCCTTGTCCTGTCACTACAGGCCCTTGTAAAAAGTCCCCCCCAGCTTCCTTGTAGCCCCTTCAGGTACTGAAATGTTTTATTGTCTTGGCCTACAGGAATGTTTTTTGTTGTAGTTGATGACAATGCTGAGGCAGTGGGCTAGTAAGTGACAGGGGGCTAGTGAGTGATGATGGGTTGATTGTCACTCCCAAGGGTGCTAGCTGGACGTTTGCGGAAGTAGGAAATTTGTCCGAAAACACTTTTCCATGGTAAATTAGGAAGTAAGCCAATAGTCTTTGATTACTGGAAATGTTCCCTATATTTGCTCTTCAGGAGAAAGAAACCAAAATTGTGACCTGTTGGTCAGGACCCTAGTTAATACTGGTGGGAACTGTGTGGTTCAGCGTTGTTACCATGACTGAAAATCTTCCGCTGGCTCTGGCCAAACGGGGCAGTTTGGCCGTGGCAATGGCATGTCCCACTCATGCCAGCTGCTGTCCCTCCCTCCCCTTCAGCACTTCTTTGTGACATCCCAGTCATGATGGCGGGGTGGGTGGCCTTGCCTGTGAATATTGCATCCAGTCACAAAGGCAGCCCCACGCTCCTCTGCCAGGTACGTTCCGCTGCATCCAGCCACAGCAAGCTACGTGTTAGATAACCTTATCTGAAGAGTATGAGCACTGGGAAGCTGGGTCCAGTAATCGGCAGTGCATCTGAGTTGGAGGCTTGCCATTCAAAGCTAAAGCCAGACCCTGTATTACTGCCTAAGCTCCGTGTATTGTGTGCGTGTAGAGAGCTGACAGCCTCAGAACAGGATTAACAGAGTCTGTCGTGCAGGGAAAATGCCGTGGATGTGAGAATTCTGAATCTCTCACCACGGCAGCCCTCAGGCAGGGCTGTAACATGCCCTCGCTGGCTGTTTAGCATTCTCAGCCCCGTCACCCCAAAGCACTGCTTATGCCCGTTCTCAGAGAAAAACAGAACCAAAGACAACACCCTGCCAAGGCTTGTTTCTTTCTGTGAAAGGTGTGGGATTTTCCCCCATGGCGAGCGCTTGCCCGAGAGAAGGGAGCTCCAGGGGGACCCTCTCCTTAGGCTGGGAGGGCACAACCCCTCTGTGCTGGGGTGCCTTGGCCACGCTGCCCTGCTCATCCCACCTGAGGAGGTGCAAGCTGTGCAGTCCCTCGCGGGGGGGGTCAGTTCCCTGCTCCTTGTTGCAGCACTGTTTCTCTGTTTCATATAATAGAAATGGAGAAACTGCTAAACTGGAGAACAAATCTGCAGTTGTAAGATCAAATCAAGATGAAAATAATGGCTGGGAGTCTGTGGTGCTGGCTTCTCTTAGGTAGCAAGTGCCAGGTGCTGATGGTAGGAATGGGTTAATAGTTTGTATGCATTACAGCAAAGCCAGGCTTGAAGAGGAACTTCCAAGAAGAGTCGTGCTACACGCAGGTTTGATAAGGTCCTGGCTCTGCTTGGAGAGTCAGCTTTACACTTGCAGGCCTGAAATAGTTTTCTTCTTGCTGTTTGTGTAATATTATTTATCATACATATTATGCCATGACCTCACAGGAACCAGAAAGAATTTGTATAATTATTTCTTTGTTTCTGTGTCTTTTGGCATTTGATTGTACTTTATCCTATGTGCTAATTGTTACCTAATGTTTGTAACTGCTTATAATATGACTGTCTCCTGATGTTTCACTTTATTAAAAATATTGAGTTTGCTATATGTAAACGCTGATAATAAAATCATGGTATTGGAAGAGTAAGCACTTAGTGCCTATAAAATGACACTAAGTTCGTTATTTGCTAATTATCTAGATACTAATTTGGTTGTGGCCTTCAACAGCGTTCGGTTTCTTTGTAGGCAGGAAGCCATGCAATGTTCGATTGCTGCTGCCAGCACACCTTTCTGGCAGCTCAGCTTGGCACTTCGACTGGCACTTTTATCACGATGCTTGGTGGCGGGACAAAGGGTCTTACAAAGGTCCAAAAGTTAGCCTTCACTAATAGTTAAAGGGCAAAAAAGTGAAAGACAATTTACAATCAATGAAGCTTTATCAGTAAGTGCCAGCTCAGGTTCATGGTAGCCTTTCTCAAGGCCTGCTGCCTATGAAAACACAGAAATGTAGAGTAAATGGAGGTAGTTGCCTTTTATTTTAGACATCAGATTGATGACTGACATACTTTTCTTGTTCATGTTTTTCTCCAGTCAAATAGCTTTGTATTCTTCATAGCCCAGCTTTCAAAACTGACACAGAGATGCGAAACTGTTGATGTGTTCTATTTTTAGATTTTTGAAGTGAAGCCAATGTTAAAACACATCCCAGTATCTGCTCCAGATTTCTCCTGTCACCCTGTGCAGGAGTCCCTTTTTGCCAGGCGTAAGGTGTGGCTGGCAGTGTTCCACTCTCTCGGCCGTATGGCTGTTGAGCGCCCTGGGCAAGAACGCGCTGGCGGTGTGCAGGCGCTGTTACTGTCCATGGGGTGGTCATTTGTGTGGAAGACGTGGCACACGTCTGACTTGGCTATTCATAAGGAGATTTCCTTCAGCATCGTGGGGTTTATTTAAAAAGAACCTGATGGCAGATTGTGCCATGCGGGAGGAGCTGCCCGGTTGCAGCCGGGGAGGTCTGTGGGTTTTCGACGGGTGAGTGCTGGCAGAACTCCTCTGGGCTTCCTGCGGGAGGGCTGCGAATCCCAGTGTGGCACCAGCTCACCTGAGGCAAACCGATGGGCTTGGAAAGCATGGACACTTCAGAGAAACAAAAACTCAAATGAAACTCCTGGGGGGGGTCATACCCTGCAGTAGCGACCGTGAGGAGCTCTGCGGGAGGTGGGTATGAGTAGTCTCTGTAAATGACTGAGCGTCTGGCCTCTGTCTCTGGGGAAGGCAGCGGTTTCTGGTGTGTAGCTGTTTCTTGTGACACCAGAAGGTGGAAGTGCAAGTCATGTTCATTGCCCGTCGGTCACTTCAGGTGACAGCAGAATGCTGAATAACTTCTGTGGCGGTGGGGGAGCCTGTGTGCTGCTTGTGAACCCGGAGGTGTGCAGAGCTCATTGCTCTTACAGACGTTAGTGTAGATTGTGTCTGGATATGGACTGTGTATAAAAATATTTTAAATTTAAATTTCCCACTGTTTTGTCTCATCCCACCATTGATAATTTTGGTAAATTCTAGTTCAAGCTTAGATGCAACAGTTTTTCCCTCTGCCTTGTACCCCATGATACACTCTTCAGTTTGGAAGCTGTTCCTTTACAGTGCAGTGGAAGAAGTTAGGAAAGACCAGTCTTGTTTTATTTTTACACAAAGTGCCGGTATCCTGGCTGACCCACGGGTCTATGCCACTTTGACCATTACCTGAAAATTCACTCTGAAGGGCATGTGTTAAAATGCGAGCGTTATTTCAAATTACACTTACTCCAGAGTGAATTGGGAGGCTTTGGCGTAGTGCCTAGTTTACACTAAGCCTGCCAGCAGAGGAAGTTAATCAAGAATTGTTGGTCCAAGGTGAATTCCTGCTCTGTTTTAGCTCGAATGACTTTCCACGATAGACGGTCCTATGTCTTGAGCTAATCTGTGCAACGCCAGGATTAGACTGTGTCTTTCCAAAAGCATGATTTCCTTGAAGGCTCTCCTGAAATGGCCAGCTGAGCCTGTCTGCTCCCTCATTCCCAACTGTTGCTGGGTGCAACCACAAACTCCAGCACCAAGTATTGGCATCATTTGGAAAATATCATCCATTTGCTGTGCTGGCGTTGCTCACATGAGGGAGCATGAAGCTGAGGCTCCCCAGTGGGAGAGTGGGCATTGCACAGTCGGTCAAGGACCCGGCATGTCCTGGCTGGAAGTTTTCATTTGTTACTGGGGTCATCACACCCACTGCCACCAACCAAGATCTTAGCCAGTCATGAAAATACAGTGATAGCAAGCTGAGGAAGGTCATCCTGGGAAGTTCAAGCTGTGAAGAGTCAGCAGGGCTGGCCACTTGGCTGAGAGGGAGGTTTGCTGTCGGGCAGAGATGTTCTTTTCCCCAAAGAATGTTTCTTTCTTTTAAGTGTCTGCTTCCCTCTTCAGTCCTTCCTGCCCTCCCTTGTTATCTTCTGACCTAACTGTTGTGGCTCTGACAACACAAACTTTTTCTCCTAGATTTCATGTTCTTATTAAGATTTAACTTTATAGTTCGACGTTTTCCATTGTCTGAATGTTTCTCAAACTGAGATATCTTTTGCTTAATGTCTCTCTTTCCTCTGTGGCCATTTATCTATAGGTAAATGTGCTGTCTGGAGTAGAACACTTCCTTGATCTCCTTATCTCAATTATTGGCTGTCTTTATGCGTCTGAATAACTGAGCATTTTGACATCTGAAACAGTACAGAGGGGGCCAGTTCTCTCAGTCCTGTTTGCTTGGGAAATGCAGCGTTTTCCTATTCAGATTCAAATTTACAGGACTTAGGCTGAAATTAGACTTGTAGCTTCTCTTTCTAGTTATGAAACTGTTGTTTTCACTAGATATTTTGAAATCTTGAATAGCTGTGTGTTTCCACAGGAGAAAATTATGTACAGAGCTGGGTAATAGCCCTTACACAGTAAAACACGAGGTGACTTGCAGGTTAGGCAGTTGCATCAATGGGAACGCTCACATGCTTTGAATTGAAGACGTTGTTTAAGTGTTTCCTTGATTCTGGCCTGTGATGCAAAAACACTTGCTTATAATTTCAGTGAACTGGCTTTTGCTGTCTTAATAGGCTTTTAAATTATTTATTGGCAGGGGGGGAAAAAAAAACATGCTCTTTAAGTCGACACGTGCGAGCAACTGCATTTCAAGTGTTGTTTCAGCATTCAGTAGGGAAGAAGGATCTGTTTGGCTGGGTGCAGTCGCAGGAAGGCAAATGCTATACAAAGGTGTATGGTGAAATTCCTAAAAAAGCTGAAGGGCATTTGCCAGCGTGCTTAAGGGCATCCAGCTCTCGTTGGATTTGAATGAGTCACCTGTAGAGCTGAGCAGGAAAAAATTTTCTGAGCAAGGGATTTGAAGTAGTTTTTCACATCATTTCAAAACTAAACCAGATCTTTTGCTATCCTCATAAAAAGTGAGGAGATGATACTCCTTACACACAGTGCTGTGTTATGCACGCATGTAGCAGAGAAGTCCTAGAGGTTCAGGCGTTCTCCCAGCTGACGTGCTGCAGAGCAGGAGGCTTCATGAAGAATGGCACTCAGCAGCTAATCCAAATTCCAGAGTGGTCTTTTCTTTACCAGCTTTGGGAGTGTAGTGGAAATGCATCCTATGGAATGAGAGAAGTAGCATGCATGCTGCAAACTCCTGGTCTTAAGCATCCATATACCCCCCAGAAATTCTTTTGAGGGGAAAAAAGGAAAGGTAGGGATTTATTTTCTCAGTCTCCTGGTTGTCAGGCTTTTGCCATAAATCTCAGCCATGGAATAGCAAAGGTTAAATGTCTGCCCAAAGGACCAGCCTGCCTCAGCCTGCGAACTGTCAGTAGTGCGTATTTCTCTGAGGGTCAGAGCTCTGGCTCAGAGGCTGGGCAGTGGAACAGAAGCGGTAGGTGGTATCGCTGTTAATGCAAGTGCCAGGTAGTGTGACCAGTAGCCAGAGGCAAAGTCTTACATTACAGGTTTAATTAAAGACTCTCAGGGAATATGCATCGTCTGAACATTATAACGCTCAGCAGAAACTTTGAGTCAAAGCCAGAGGATAATAAGAATTAAACCACATTTTAACCATGTACATTACAAGGATTTATATTCTTTGCTGGAGCTGAATAATACATTACTGTGGTGCCATAACCGGTGTTATATATGACCGTATAAAGTGTTGTGATCCTTTCAAGTGTTCATTATTCGGTAAAAACTGGAGTATTTTTTCCAGCTATCCCACTCTCATAGTTTTTTCAAGTTTAAAATTGGTTTTGGAACATAGCCTGGAAAGCACAATTACACTAGCATCATTATTTTTAGGAAAATTTGCATAGCTTACTTCTGCACAGGTATATAAAGATATAATGGTGCTATATGTAGAGGAGTAGCTGTGATGCTTTTCTTTGCCAAAATTTCATTTAAACATGAGATATCATCTCAGCGATTCAGAACAAACTTGTAATTTCAGAGCAAAATATGAAAGCTGCTTCTTTAGTTTAAACTTCTGTTATATGTTACCAGGGGCTAACAAAAGCAATAGGGAACAACAGATAGTTTAAAATAACTAATATCTTGTGTCTGCGTAATAAAGCAGGTGTGCATCTAAGCAGGACATTGGACAAAAAGCAATCATTACAGTCAGTGTCAATCACCAGTTGATCAGGTGGAGGAGAAACGGACTCAGAAAGCACTTGCACTGTTTTCAAGATCACAGTGTGGGTCACTAGCCAGGCCGCCTGGTTTAACCCCAGTCAGCAGCTAAGCACCACACAGCCGCTCGCTCACCTCCTGCTCCCCCAGTGGGGTGGGGGAGAGAATTGGAGGAACAAGTAAGAAAACTCATGGATGGAGATAAGAACAGTTTGATAATTGAAAATAAATGCAATAAAATTATACTACTACTCTAATAATAATGATGATAATATATAGTTGAGAATACTACTAATGTAAATAATGTGTAATGAAAAGAAAAACAACAGCTGAAAAAAAAAAATTATGGAGTGGCTCACCACCTGCTGACTGACACCTGGCCTGAGCAGTGAGAGAACCAGCTCCCCAGGCAACCTACCCCATCATACACACTGAGCATGACGTTTGATGGCATGAAATGTCCCTTCGCTCAGTTCAGGTTAGCTGTCCAGGCTGTGTCCCCTCCCAGCCTCTTGCAGAGAAGCAGCTGGGAACATCGGGGCAGTCTGAGAAACTGAAAGTCCTTGGCTCACCGTAACCATTGCTTGGCAACAACTGAAACCAGTACTTAGTTGTCAGTATTCTTCTCAGCATAAATCCAAAACAGAGCCCCATACTAGCTACTGAGAAGAATATTCACTGTCACAATCAAGGCCAGCACACCAGATCACTAAGTTTGTTTATGAGGCTTTTTGGTTCTCTTCTGCTGTATTTGACAGTCACTTCGGCTTGTAGCCCTTTGTAAGGGTGATGTTTGCTTCTTTTACTGATTGCTGCTCTTGATTTCTAGGCAGTTCGGGGTGCTAAAATAATTTCTGCAGTTTGTCTTAGGTCAGTGCGGTTAAAGAAATGGAGCTAAATTCAAGGAGTTACTCTGGCTATGGCAATGAAGAGAAGAATAGGTGGCAGTTCAAGATGACTCTGGGTGAAATAGTTGGTGAACCCCCAGTCGAGTCTCTGAGGCCTGTAGAGTTCAGAGTCTGAAAATCCTCTGCGAGCTTTGAAAACTTCATGGAATTAATGTCCTGAGCTGAGGTAGGGCTGTGATTGTTCCCATGCCTACCTGTCTGCCTCTGTAGAAAGAACGGACCCTTGGAAATGGAGAGCTGTTCTGGCAGACAGTGCAGCTGCACTGTCCTGGACTTGTCTGCTGGTGGCAGGGAGTAAAGGTGGGCTCCCAGGAGGTGATCCCCACATGGCACTGTGCTGCTATTTTTGTAACAAAAGCCAACACTATGTTTGTAACATGTATGTGCCCAGTCTGGTTGTTTCTTGAGCACCTGAGCATTTCCTCTCAGGTGTGACTGTACTAACTGGGCTTTTTCCACAAGGACCTTTATTGTAACTTTTCTCCTAACTAACTTTGAGCCATCCATCCAGACTGTTCCCATGACATCTGTGTAAAGCAGGACTGCTGTCTAACCTGTAAGACCATATGTAGGGAGAAGGCGTGTGTATTTCCTCTTTCTTTGGTCTCTAAAGATTTTCCTAGTAGATTTTCTGCCCTGTAGCCCAAACTTTCACATGTTTACCAAAAACTTGGAAAGACCTCGTTTTAGGAAGCTTCTCCTTCGCTATGTGCCTCCCTCTCCATCATCTGGCAACTGTTACTTAAGCACCTGCCTTTAACGTAAGTATTGCTGGTGCTCAGTGCAGTCTCCCTGCTTCTTGTTGTTAGTTGTTGTTTATTAAATATATTTACATAATCTGTGATGCTAAAAATAGCTTTGCTTCGGAAGGATTGTGCTGCTCTTTCTGGTTTACAGTCTTGGCCTAGCTATGTTATACCACTATCAACTTTGTATGATGTATGTCCAGTTAGTGGGATCAGTGAAAACGAGTTAAAACAAAACTGATGTTGCTTCACAAAGCTACACAAATACAAAATTTCTTGGCAGTAGTTTCAAAATTTTAACAGAATCCCCTTGTTGTTTAACAAAGCATTAAGTACTTGTCCAGAGAGCACAGTAACAATCTTAAGGCAGATTTCTAAACACCAAAACAAGCTTAAGGAAAGTAATTCAGTATTTCTGCGTCACCCTTCATGTCTTATTCTTTGGGTTTGTTTGTTTTCGTACTTTTCTTGTATGACTCAGATGTATATAGGCAAGCGCTCACCAAGAATAAACATTATAATTTTTATTACCATCATTATAAAGTCAAGCTGTGTGTCTGGGTAACTGTACTCGTACCGTTGGCAATGCCGTGGTCTGAGCACGAGAAAGGGGTGCACTGATTGCTCTTCTGCAACTGGTGTCTGATAGTGGACTGGGTAGCAGGTAATCTCAAGCAAGACTTGGTTCTACTTACACTTTTGCCTTAACTGGGCAGCTGGAAATTTGTCTTGAACGTCTAGCTGCCATACAATAGCTGCTATTTGTGCTACTCTTCAGGCCCTCCAGAGTCTGGCTGAAAGGGGGTTGAGCCCCGTCTTACTCTTTAGTAATGCCCTGAGGTGTCGTTGGGTACAATTCTGCATTTTCTACAAGAGCTTTCCAAATTTTTATACCAGTGTTTAAATCTGAGCTCAGTTGCTTCTACTGTTCACATGACATCTTGAACAACGATGCCTCTGGAAGGGGCATTAGTGATGTGAGTGGTTCATCAGGCCCTCCAGTACCTGGCATCCCATGCTCTACACAAGACAGTAAGCTGGGAAGCAGCTGCAGGGAAGACTATATCCAGCCTCAGCTCAATAATCTACTCTGCGCTGTTTCTCTGTTTATGATTCAGTTTTAAAGGCCCTTTTAAGTGAAATTGGATACACTACAAAGTGTTGGTTTCATGTGTTTTATTTGCAGTTTAATCAGCGTGATCCAGCTGCCAGTGCAGGGGAAACTGGAGCTCGATTTTTAATTATCCCTGCTTTGCCTGAGTTAGGAATTCCCAAAAGTGCTCTCTGAGAAAAGATGCCAAAAACCACATTGTTCTTTAATTAGCTGTTGTAATTGTTTCAGTCTAATCTCCATGATTAGCAGCAGCATTAAATACAGCAGTAAGAATAGGTCTGCCCTCTTTGTGCTGCCCTAGTAAACACGATATTCTTACTTCTGGTAAGGGACATAATATAAAATCAATTAGAAGCCAACTAGTGTTGATTGGAAAATGATAAAGACCAGCTACCATGAAGTGCAGATTGCTTTGTAAAGTTGGTTTATAACCATGCTTCTGGGATGGCTTTATTGCCCAGTTTTGGGGGAAAACACCAGAATAACCATCTCTGTTGCAGAGAAGCCTTTGGGGATCTTGCAGACTCCATCCTGCGGGAAGCACTTCTGCAAGCTTCACAATACTCTTGGCTGTCACGAGGGTCAGTGCCAGTCCGGTTGTTAGGCGAGGGTCACTCTTCCCACCACGCAGTACAGGCGCACGGTCAAATACGAGCAATTGCAGAACATTCCCCAAAGAGACCAGCTTTTACTCTGCCTTTTGGTTTTGTTCTGATGCTTTGCAGTGGTACGCTTGTAGTGGGGAACTCTGCATGCTAAGGAACCCGTTCTTATCTTTAAGTCCCTAAAAACCTTTGTAATTTTGTTTTTAAGTATAAGTGCGTGTACGAAAAGTAGGAATAATACTCTTGGAAAATGCAGACTTCAGGTGGGTCATTGGGTTTAAAAGGAGTGTTTGCGAGAGTAAAACGAGCACTTCAGGGAAGCGCAATTGCTGTACTAATGGCTGTAGTCAGACTGTGGAAATGTGAATATTTTGGCTGGTTTGCTACGTTTTTGTAAAGCAATTGATACAAATTCTTATGTCTTTTGATGACATCTGTCAGAGCCACTATGCTCCAGTGTCACCAGCAGAATTGGCAGCATAGTAAGTTCAGGTTTTTTATGTCAGTTCCGGAGTGACAGGGACCTGGGGAACGCTTCATCTGGGCATACTCTCAGGGAAGCTCGGGGGTGTGAAGTATGAAATAAGGTGATCTTACCCTCACTAGAAGATCAGAGAGATCAGGTTTTGTTGCACCTCAAAAAAAACCCAAACAGGTTTCCTGAATCTAAACCCTGTGCTTGGGCTGGGAGGGGGAGGAAATCCAAGTACACTTCCAGAAAAGTAACATTGTAATTACAGGTGAGCTAATGAAAGAATAGAAGTGAGTTTGCGTCTGTATCAATCATTTTGTTGTCAATGAAATGGAAAGAAATTGTGTGGGTTTTTTGTTCAAAGCTTTTAGCTATTTGGGCAGTCTTTAGAAGGGTCAGATTAATGCCTCCGAGGCAGTGTCTGATGCCTTGTTTGAATAGCTGCAGTGGAGTCGATCCAGGTTTACAGCAGAAATCCAGTTCAGTTAAACCACTTGGGTATTTGTCCAGTTAGAAATAGACTCAACGAAAACCTAAATGGAATTATTAGATGATTTCATTTGAAGATACATTGTGTGAAAGACAAAAGCTACCTGTGCACTAAACCAAACCTGTTGCAATTGGGGAAATCACTGTGCAGGTGCTGAATGTTGTGAAACTGGATGTTACTGAAATCTAGAACTGCCTATGCCAGAACACTGATTGAATAGGTTTGGCTTTATATTACTCTCTTACTCTTTCTGCCCATAATACACATATGGAAGGAGAGAAGAAAGATGCCTTTTTCCTCATCCGTTTATCTACAATCTTCCAGTTTATAGACTTTGACTAAAAATAGAAGAAACAACCATACACAATCCCAGTGACCTTAAAAACACGTGTAACCACATTTTCTCTACAAAAGCAGCACTTGATAGATCTAAGTTACTGCCAGTTTCACTATTTTCTTTGTAGTAACAATATTAAAATTCATCAGTTGAAGTAGGTCTGTACCTGGAAAGGACTGAAACCCAAATACTGCTTGGAAGATGATAAACTCCAACATGTGTGACCATTGCTGTTTTAGAGAGATTGATTTCTCCAGCAAGCAGCCCATCTATCCACTTGAACTTCACTGCTAACACAATCCGGCTACCAAGACACTGCCTCAGTTGTTGGGTTTCATGTAGAGGTTAGGAAAGCTGGTAATGGGCCAGAACTCTGCTAGGTAGGTCTTGCACAATGTAGGCAGCAAAGAAGGGACACTGACTTATACTGTAAAGAGATACTAAACCACGTAGGCTGGTTAAAGTATTGAAATCAGAGGAGTTGAATCAATGTAAGATGGAAAAGGTTGGAGAATTAAGTCTGGTTTCTCTGCAAGAAGCAGTTACTGCTTTCCATCAGTCACAGGAGGAGGCTGAACTCGGCATTAATTAGCCAACCATTTGTATGTACGCTGAGGTGTAACCCTGTGAACATTTCTTTAAATCAGTGTAAATAAGATGGGCTAGTTTTAGTGCTTCCATAGTCAAAACCAAAGGATTTCAGAACAGGGGAATTCTGAGATGGTAGTAAGTTTTTGACCTGCTGTGGCAGCTGGCTTTCTGGATGAGATTTCTGCCAGTATTTGGGAACCAGTGACTGACGGGCATTGTGGAGTCAGGATATCTTGCTGCCAGCTCTGTAATCACAGTAAATGGAACCAATGTGTTTTATTTTACTGCTTCTGCCACAGTATGTTCATACCTCTTTGAATTCCCATAAGAGAAAATACAGACGTAGCAGACTGCGTGCTAATATATGAAGTTGTCTGTACAAAAGCTGAAGGGAGCGGTGTTAATTATTACATCGCCTTCCTTCACTGCCAAGAATTGCTGATTTTGCTGTAAGCTGAAATGGTTGCAGCATTTCCTTAACTTCATATTTCAGGAAATGTCTTGAAAACAAGAAAAAATGCTGGGGCAGTGCATAAGCTCAATACGGCTCACCCCACTGGGATGAGCTGGAAACAGGCCGAGAATTTGAAGGCACAGAGAACACAGCAGCATCAGGTTTTTACACTAGTCCTTTCGCCTCAGAGGTAAGCCAAAACCTTTCTCTTGGTGGAAACTATTATTGTTCCTTCTAAAGAGGAAAGATATTTAACTATCATGGCTTTCAGTTTGGCACACTTTACAGAATTTCTTTCATAAACCTCTGAAATCTCTGATCGGAATGCGTAGAGAGCTGGCGTGCAGTTAAGGGATCGTTAGCGGTTATAAATACTTAACGAATCATACCTGTCGGACATAGGAACGCTATATCAATATCCTCAATATCAGAAGGATATTGACCACTTGGAGCGAGTCCAGAGGAGGCCACGAAGATGCTCAGAGGGCTGGAGCACCTCTCCTATGACGAAAGGCTGCGAGAATTGGGCTTGTTCAGCCTGGAGAAGAGGCGGCTCCGAGGAGACCTCATTGCAGCTTTCCAGTATCTGAAGGGGGCCTACAAGGGTACTGGGAGAGGACTTTCTACAAGAGCCTGTAGTGATAGGACAAGGGGTAACAGGTACAAATTGAAATCAGGGAGGTTTAGATTAGATATCAGGAAGAAATTCTTCCCAGAGAGAGGGTTGAGACACTGGCACAGGTTGCCCAGAGGTGTTGTGGATGCCCCATCCCTGGCTGTCTTCAAGGCCAGGCTGGATGTGGCTCTGAGCAACCTGGTCTAGTGGAAGGTGTCCCTGCCCATGGCAGGGGGGTTGGAACTAGATGATCTTTAAGGTCCCTTCCAACCCAAACCATTCTGTGATTCTATGATTCTATATGACAAGCATAAGTGCTCTCGTTGTTGTAAATGTATATGGATTCTATACATTATCATAGAATCATAGAATTCTGATCATTTCATGAATCATATCATTCATATGCTGCAGAGCCCTGCTAGAAACTGAAGGCAAAGTTGCCCAAAAGGGACTGACTGGAGGCCCCAGGCAGGTTTGCACAGGAATGGCCTGTGCTCAAGTGGAGATCTGGGGCACATGCTGCCATGCGTCCCTTCTGCCAGTAAGTGCTCCCGGGCGTTTGTCCGCCCTCCCTGGGCAACACCTTGGAAATACCTTTGAGGGGTGGACTGGTACTGCTTAGGGATCTTTCATGTGTATATGTGAAGTTAAGTAATTGTCATCTCTCTCAGGCTCACCAGCAGTGCATCTAAAGAGCGGGATTGTAAATCTGCTTTATGTTTGGTGTAAAATCACCTGCAGTTGTCATTGCACTTGCATAATCCTGTCTTGTGGCCGTTATTAAAGAGAATGTGTTTCTGAACGTGAGTTTAAGTAACTAATTACCGTGCAGGCACTGATTGCATAAATGCTGCAGAGGTCCTCCTGCTGCTTTCAGCACGGGCGATCCCGTCTTGGCTCAAGGGGAGGTACTGTCCTCGCAGTGGCTCTAGAAGCCTTGGCAGCTGCACAAGGGACTTCTTGCTTAATCTGTCATCTAGAAACAAGTGCTACGCAGTAATTGGCCATCTAAACTTTCTGCAACTGTTATTTTTAAGATTTGTAGTTAGCAACAAAGAACATGAAACTTTCTGTTCTTTGCTTCTTCGGTTGTGCTACGCTTATGCTGCTGATGTGCTCATTATAATTTATCTCCAGTAATCCTTAGGGACTCCAGAGAGCTGCTTCCATTAGACTTTTAAATTCAGGCTGTGCTGACTGTATCAACCAGCAGAATTTCTCTTTAGAGATAAAACTGCATTAGAATCAGAATACATTTATTTTGAATCTCTCACATGCACGTGAGACTTTCTGTGGAGCTGGTTAAAAAAAAGTAATACTCTGTTTTCTGTTTAAGCAGGCATCACTTTGCTTGTTGTTCCGTTGTGGGCTGCTATGAGCTGAGGGTGTGGATGAGATGATTTCATCAGCCCCAGAGCCAAGTCCTCTCCCAGCCAGGGCACACCCCACCCCTTCCAGTACAGAGTGCTCCTGCGAATCTGAAATGCATAAAAGTCTTCTCAAATAAATACAATTTGGTTTTAACTTGTAGGAATGTCTGTGGGGTTCTGCGGGCAAAGTCCTCCATCATGCCTCGTTTCATAAAGTACCCCCAAAAGCTGGGGGTGTGACTGAGAAAAGCCACCGCCTTCGAGAGCGAGCACATGCTCTGTGTGACCGAGGCCCCCGAGGCTCCCATTGCTGCCTGAAGTGGTGCCAGTTGGGTCACCCAGCAGGACCAGGATATTCTGACTTTCTTCTTTCTATCACCATCACTACCTATAAAACAACGGAGTGAATTAAATGGAAAACAATTGACTCCATCGGAGCATTTATCTGGTTTAAACTCAGTTCTTGACTAAGCAGTAGAGCTTCTCTGATCTACCAGCTGAAGATCTGCCCTGACAAGAGAGGCTTAGTTGGGGTTTTTCTTATTTGGGTGTTTGTTTCTGTACTTTTTTAAAATTATTTTTGTTTTTTAAACATAACTGGTGACTTGTGTGAATTTCCAGTTTTTTTCAGGAGCAATCAAGGGGTGTCAAAGGTTTCTCTGGGAAGCAGCTAACAAGCTGCTTTTCAGGGAACGATGCTGAGAGTTACCCTGCAAGGGTTCACGGCAAGCTTGCTTTCCTGCAGTTACAGGGGATGGTAACAAAATGGGTGGCTCTGAGACCTGCATTGGTTCCTCGGAGCTGGCGCAGCGTTTGGAGCTCGTTCCCCTCTCAACAACGCACCATCTGTGTCGAGGGGCTGGGTGGGCGACAGATCCGGGCACTTCCTGCGGCCGGGCTCTGCCCTCCGCGAGCCAGGGCCGGGCACTGAAAGCACCTCTGTGCTCCTGCACAGGCCCTTTTTGTCTAGAGAGCGTCCCGAGAGGTCCAGGGCTGGCTCAGGGATGGCTTTGCACGGCTGCAGGGCGAGGACAGCGATCGCACGGTGAGTGCCGTGGGGCTGCAGACAGGGCACTCTTTCAGCGTCTGTGTGGCAGTCACGTCATTCTTTCAGCAAATGGAGGACTCTGAACAAAATCTCCAGGGTAGATCTGTGGAAGAATTCCTTTTCTGTACTCAAAAAAAAAAAAAAAAATTAGCAGTGAATGTCATTTTTTTAGTTGGGTTGGAAAATATACTGTACCAAAGGAAACCTTTTTAGTCTGTGGGTTGTTGCAGGTACTGGGAGATGTTTCTTTTAACTCTGAAAATATTTGCATTGATCTGTTCCATGTTTGTACTTCAGCCACTTAATGACATACCAGAACTTAAAATCATAAAATCCTGATTGCCCTCCTGCCTCCTTTGCTATCACATCATGGTGGTTACAGTTCTGCCTTTGTCTCAGGTGACAGGCAGCTTCAGGTCTGTCTCTGCTCAAAATACCAACTACTAACGGTATTTTGAAACAACTGAGAGAAGGGGTGAGGTAAAGTTGGCAGAGTGGTTAACTGAGGATACAGCAATGAGGTTTGATTTTATAGCATGCATGCATGGCCTCAGTATAAAAATTAAGATCTTTAACTAGGCGTATAAACCTGTCACTACTTAGCGTATTATCCTTTGGATGTACCACTTCATTGTGTCTTCTCTGGCCTTCTAATAAGGGTGAAAGGCAAATACATAACATCACAGATCTTTAGGGAGAAAAGAAAGTGACCTTTGTTTTTCTGATCATCTCTATTTCACATGTAGTAAGGCTGGAAGAAAAGATTGCAGTTTTCTTTTTTAATATTAAATCTATTTCTTCTTTATGGTTTGAAAAAGCCATTAAATGAGATACAAGAGTTTAGTCTTTATAGTTTATGTATATAGGCTGTAGGTCTGCTCTGGAGCAAGAACATGGGCAAAGCCTGTGGAAATGTACTGGTGCTGAGCACAGGGTCCTGTCCAGCTCCTGGGCTCCTCCAGACACATGGAAACAGCTGGCTTTTTGGCTGTGGCTCTGCAGAGGCTGTTAAGGATAACAGTAGCACATGAATATAATTTTGATTAGGCGAACACAGTAACCAGGACATACAGCACATGAGCAATCCATTCTCCTCCAAGTTTTCATAGAATCATAGGATGGGTTGGGTTGGAAAGGACCTTTAAAGATCATCCAGTTCCACCCCCCCTGAAATAGGCAGGGACCCCTTGCACCAGACCAGGTTTTTCCAAGCCTCATCCAGCCTGGCCTTGAATACTTCCAGGGATGGGGCATCCACAGCTTCTCTGGGCAACCTGTTCCAGTGCTCCCCACCCTCTCTGGGAAGAACTTCTTCCTGATATCTAATCTAAACCTCCCCACTTTCAATTTAAACCTGTTCCCCCTTGTCCTGTCACGACAGGCCCTTGTAAAAAGTCCCCCCCAGCTTCCTTGTAGTCCCTTCAGGTACTGGAAGGTGCTATAAGGTCTCCCCGGAGCCTTCTCTTCTCCAGGCTGAACAAGCCCAACTCTCCCAGCCTGTCCCCATAGCAGAGGTGCTCCAGCCCTTGGAGCATCTTCGTGGCCTTCTCTGGACTCGCTCCAAGTGGTCAATATCCTTCTGATGTTGAGGGCTCCACAGCTGGATGCAGCACTCCAGGTGGGGTCTCACCAGAGCAGAGTAGAGGGGCAGAATCCCCTCCCTCGACCTGCTGGCCACACTCCTCCTGATGCAGACCAGGATACGGTTTTCCCACATCCTTCCTGCTTAAGGGGTAATTTGTAGTGCTGCAATGTATCTATCTCCTCCCTGGCTTTGCAGGGAGCTTCGTGGCCTTTGTGCATATATTAATGTGAGTAAATAAGGTAGAGAGGATTTAGGAAGTACGTATCTGATAGACTAACTATTGAAAACTTCAGTATGTGTTGGGACCTACTTGGGTCTCTGGTTTGATTAATTCTTTTTCTATATTACAAAACTTCTTCATGTGGAAAAAGTCCCCAGTGGAGTTAAAAAGCATTCTTGTAATACCTGATTTGTTGAAATCCCAGGACCTGCAAAAGAAAACACTGTCATTCGTTAGCTCTGAGTGAGCCCTCATGCTCCTTCAGATGGAACTATATGTACATACCATTTTACAGCTTGTCTCAGTTATTTCTTAATTTGTGTTATTCTTGCCTAGCAGACTACACATTCTAAATTATTCACATTCCCATCATTTCCAAAAGAAAATCTACACAAAGAAAAAGCATTTCCCAACGGACTTAAACTCACTATGTGTTGCCATGCAATTAGGTTCTCTAGGATGGCAACCTGCTGCATTTTGCTATGCTGTTCCCAGCCAGGAGTTTCATTGGCTTGCAAGGCCAGGTCATTCAGTGAGAGGCTCAGAAAACTGGAGGAAATTTCTGTGGGAAACCTAAAATCAGTTACAAAGATTTACTTCTTCAATAAAAGAAAGTTTCTGGAGTCAGTATCTGCTTGTCAGCAATGGTCTGGCACGTCCTGAGAGGTCTCTGCTCATAGCTGTCCCGCATGGGAGGGACGTGCACCGTGCAGGAGGCTCCTGCCCCAGAGACCTTGTAAGACAACCAGGCAGGGGTTATGGTTGGAGTCAGGAATGGAGAAGGTGATGTGTTCCTGTCCATATGGTGGTTGTAATAGTCAGCAGGAGGTTATCAGGTGAAGATAGTCATGTTGATGGGCTGTGTAAATAATTCCTGAAAATGCCTCATGTTGATACTATTTTCTGTTTAACCCATCTTAACCATGTGGGGAAAATTACGCGAGTTCCTTGTGTTTTACATGTGAGAAATAGGGCATTGCTTGTTTTGTGTTGTACCCCAGGAAGATAAACCTACTGAAATGTGCAGGCAGTTTCGCTGGGAGGCACGTGGGCTCCTACCGTGGCCGAGGAGGTGGCCAGCAGGTTGTGGCAAGTGGCTGCTGTAGCTGCCAGTGCTTGGTGGCTATGTAAATCCGTAAAGGCAGCGAGGAACGTGGCGTGCAGGTTGCTGGAGCGCATGCAGGATGACACTGAAGGAAATCGCAGTTGAGAGTGACGTTCAGCAGCAGTTTCACCGGGTTTAGCTCAGGTATGCAGAGAGCACGCAGGCTATGGCAGCGCTGGACTGCCTGGTTGCAGGAACACATACACGTTACATGAGGCTGATAGACACCCTCTCGACAGTTGCTAAGCTGAACAGCGAGTGTTTGTATCACATCTGTTGCCTGCATAACTCTTCTGTGTGTGCTGTGACAGTTGCACCTCTCCGATCTCCAGTGCTTTCGGTGACCGAGATCTCCCTGCTTTTCTTTTCTTTCCTTTCCTCTTACATTTCTACCTCCTGTCACTTCTTCATGTGCGTGTGTGCTTTTCCATTTCTTCACATTGCATGGAGCAACGGGACGGACCACAGTAATTCAGTGATGGCCATGAGCGTTTGGAAAGCTGCTTGGTCCTGGTCTGTATGTCACTGAGTAACCAGTGTGGTTCCCTTGACAGATCGTTCCTTGCTGCAGATGAACAGTCAGGGTAGCAGGGACTGCTAGCTTCTGCTCCGTAGTTTCTAAATTAACGGTGTCATCTGAGTACAGCAGTTGTATCTGTTCTTGCAGCAACATGCTTTTGCTGTACTGGTGGCTAAAATCAGCTGTGGGCCATATGGGTAGCTTCTAAGCTCTTTTGGATTTGCTAAAGTGGTTGTGTACCCAAATGTCTGGCATCACGATGTCTGTTATTTGACCTGTAAAATCAGTGGAACACAAACTGTCAGCTGCCAGAACTGTCAGAAGGACTTCATGGTTTATCTAAATTTAATGTTGGTGCACATTCTCATTTCTCTTTGTATGGACTTGGCGAGTTGGTTGTGAAGCCTCCAGTATGTAAAATGAACCATAAGCCCAAATTAGATTTTGTTTAGATTTTCAGAACGGGAGTGTTAGTTATAGGAGTCCTGTTTTCATCTTTATATAGGATGTCTTAATTGGGAGGTCATAGAAT
>NW_010245753.1:0-19132 GCF_000690775.1 Eurypyga helias
TGGTGTCTTTTTTCCTGTTTTGTTCCTTATTTGCTATCTTTTTAGTGCACTCTGGTTTAAATGTGATCACGAAAGAGCTTCCACAGCTTACCAGGTCAAAGAGTATTGACTTTTTGTCTAGTACATAGTTTAGTTTCTTTGTTACTGCAGAAAACTCAAAATTAGCCTAGTGTAGAAAGATTGTTCCAATAGCCCATGTAAATTACATTTCTGCTGAGCAAGACTAATGTAGCTGAGCTAGGACAAAGCACATTACTGTAGACACAATATGGTTTTATTTACAATTACTCATCATGAAGAACAGCCCCCCCCCCCCCCCCCCGCCAACCCCCCCAAAAATCAGTGCTGCATTCTGAATAGAGAGACACAATAGGGATTACATTATTGTTTTATGTATAAGAATAAATACCAGAGTCAGCAGATATTTAAACCCACAGAGATGTTTTCTCTACAGAGAAGTTAGATGCTGCAAATATTTATTTATTTTCTTTAAGATGATGTTTAATGAAAACTTCATGCTGACAATCATTTGCATCATGGTGCAAACGGTGCTAGACTCATTAGTGGTTTAAAAGTTATTACCCTATTCCTAAAGTGGCAATGACACACCGGGTGTTAAAATTTCAGGATTGTGGATTATCCAGAGCTATTCAGGAAATGCTGAAGCATTGTCCTGTATTTAAACCTCCATATTTTTTCCTTCAATGACTGTGAAGGTAGTCTTTACTCTGTAAATCAATATGCTGCGGTTTTGTTGGTTCCACAGTCAGAAGACTGAAACAAAAGGTGTGAAGTTACCCCATTCATCTTAATGGGTTGTTAATGACTTCAAAGGCTGGTTGTGACCATTTAAATGTGAATGCTATTAATCAACAGGATAAAGCACAAAGACCCAGCTTGAGTCATGGAAATGTAATTGCATAGGGCAGAGGGGTCCAATTTTGGTTGCTGAATGAAGATGCATGTTTAGAAATAGAGAAGGGGCGCGGGGGCTGGAAATCCCTACTTCTCTGCTTTGACAAAGCTAAGGGGAAAAAAACCTACCTAAAGCTTCACTGCGGTTCCAGAAATGTATTGCTACCACAATCACAAATTAGGTAGTCTGCAGGAAATGAGTAACTCTCAGCAGTGCTGTCATTTTGATTATTGCTACAAGACAGCAACTTACAAAATTAAATTTCCTTTCAAACAGTTCTCCTGTGTACTTTGATAGCAAAGTTCATTTTCATAACCGCCTCCCCCACAGCCATCCTTTTGGGTTTGGTAGGGAAGACTTTCCTAGCCATTATTTGTGTGGTAGTTTTTTTAATGCCATATAGGCTCGGCCAATCCAACCTGTCCTGTGCTTTCTCTAAGTGTGACACATGTGATAGTTTCAATATTCTGCAGAGACACACTGTTTTTAAAGGAAGAGAATTGCAATTTATATAAACTGTGAGTGGTGAGGGGTGTATTCTGCATGCAATTTAGGGAGAAGGGTAAGAAAGAGCAGAATCATTTATTCTGCACAGTTGAGAATGTAGGGTTGCCACATGAAGTGATGCTAGTAGAGTGGGGTAGACCAACGCTTGCTTTATCCTCCTTGCAGGTTTGTGTGAAAGTGGCAGAATCTGCTGCATTTCAGTGCTTTGAATCTTCTGCAACAACAGTTCCTACTTTCTTGCTGGGTTTTCTTTGGTTTGGTGGTGGTGGTGGTTTTTTTTTTTTTGTTTGTTTGTTTTTTTTTGGTTTGGTTTGGTTTGGGTTTTTTTCCATGTACAGGGTTTACTGGGGGAACTGAGCTCCTCAGTTCACAGGGTAGCTGGCCTATGCCCAGGCTGTCCTCACCAGAGGTGCCAGGAGCCTCTGCTCCCCTCTGTAACTGTTTGTGCAACCTTTTTAGTGGATGCCCTCTCAGTCCCACTCTGTCCTCCTGCCCTGGCTTTTCCTCAACCTCTGGATGAGGTTTTCAGCATCAGATTTTCCAAGACACTTCCGTTCTGACTTGCTGCTTGTTTCTCTTACTAATGTACCATTCCTGAATAAACACTTGGTATTATTTTTGGTCCAGAGCCAGGTGTATTGCATGACGGATTTGCCTGAGGACTCTGGTGTCATCTTCCTCTTGCCAGGTGATACAGCCCGTAGCCTCTCCCTCATGATTGAGACTGGACTGCATTCTCTGTTTTAAAGGGAACCAACGTTCTTTTCAACGTACATATTTATGTAGTAGGTCTTTTGGGAAAGTGACATTATGGCAGTCTTTTTCTCTGTGTTTATGCTTAGTGTTATGATCTGAAAGGGCAATTAGAAAGCACGTAACTTAATTACTGGAACAAAATCCCATTTCTGTCATATTTGGTATATTTGGAAAGTGAAATTCTGTTACAAGACATATAATTTCTATACAGATTACTTTTTAACCCTTATTGTATGCCATCTCCTAGCAGATTGTCAGAGAATCCCCTGGCCCAGGGCTGGTGACAGTCCTGGCTGGACTAGCTGCTGTGTAGCTCTGGAGCTTAAACACTTTGCAGTGGTGATCCAGATAAAATAACTAAATCTTTTTATTTCTTTTCATTCACACAAACCCCTCCTACAGAAGAGTCCTTCACATTTGATTGAAGCAGGGTTCTCGACATCTCAGTTGTCATGGCTACAGGATTCACATGCTACATGGACAAAGGCAGTCAGCCAGAGGAGAAGCCACACCAGTAGTTGTTACAGTAGGGACTGTTAGATATCAGGTAGATTTGACTAACGTAATCATGTGTGTTAGCTACATGTAAAGCCATCCTCTTGCGCCTCCTTTATCACCTCTGGATTCAACCAACAGGGAGCCATTCTGAAGTCACTAACTTTTGGCTACAGAAGAAAATCTAGTTTGTTCTGATGGTGGCTAAATAAGGAGGAAGACAGCATTCTGGACATGACTTCTTGTTGATTTGTTTTGAGGATAAGACACTATTGTTTTATTTGTGTGTCTTTCAGAAATAAGGTCCTGTGCAATATTATTTTTTAATAATTACCTTATCTTCTGTTGAGAAACATTCCTGGTTACTGTACAATTTCTTCCAGAGATAAACAATACGATTCTTCATAGGAGAGAAACAGGAATATAGCCCATGCTATCTGCTTCAAATCATCCTGTAATGACTTTTGAACCAGACAACTCTTCCATATCTTTTAATATATTTTATTTCTTCATTGTCTGCTTGTCAAAATTTGCATCTTGTTTAAAAAAATAGAAAAGTCACCTTTCTGAGAGAACAACGATACATTACCCTCAATGATACCAAGCGTTTCTTCAAACTAGTTAAATGCTTACTAGGGAAAGTTCTTATTCTTCTTCTGAAGTTCAACTATTACTTTCCAAAGCAGTCTTCAATTTTTACCTTGTTTTGGATGAGGTTACTCTGAGAGGTTTCTGCCACTGTTGATATTTCTCTCCATTAATGTGGAAGTCTAAAATCTATTAATATGGCTTTTTCTTTTCTGTAAACTAAAACTGTTTCAATTTTGTCAAACATTATACTAATCTGTCTGTTTTCCATTAATGTTTCCAACATTGTTATATTGATCTACATGCAACTGACAGACAGTCCTTTTCCCATCATTAAATGATCTGCCAAGTCCATTAGATGTTTCTGTGGGGTGTATTGGACACAAGCAGCATAGCTGTTAATCCATACCAGGGTAGCTGGAGGACAGATACTATAAATTCAAGTTCAGGGGTTATGTATAAGCAATTTTTTATGGCTGACTTCAGAAAGTTGGAGATATAAGAAGATGATCTATTTTATAAAACAACAACAACAACTAAGCAAAACAAGGGGGCTCAGTGAACTCAGAAACTATCCATATAAATAAACTTTTGCACAGCTTAATTGGAAGGGAAAATAGTCCACAGTTTAGTCCCAGAATCCATCTAGGTTCTGGATTCTTGCTTTTGGGGTCTTTGGCAGAACATATTTCCTGTGATTTTCTTTAACTCTCCCTAAGGTCTGCCAACCTTAAACAGAGATCTTCAATTGCACAAAAACCTTAAAAGAAGAATAATACAGCATTAAGAGCATTCACGTTGCCAAATATCATCAGGTGGGTAAAGCTGATGCAGTACATTCTCATGAGGCTCTGCTGCCCTTCCAGCCTTGCACCACACACTCCCTTCTCATCTCTCATCCACCTGAGCCTGTCCTTGCTTGGGCTGTGAGGCAGGAGACTGCCCTGACATTCCAGGCAGGTTAATCAGCCCAGCCTCAAAGCCTTTGAACTGAAGCTCTTCTACACATTAGTTCTGAATTTGGCCTTACGGTATTGCTAGGTAGCCTTAAGGTAAAGGACAGTCAAGCTGGTACAAGCTCTTGTTGAATTATAATCAGATGGAATTTATTATTATTATTTTTTTGGCGTTGCTGACATACTGGCTTTGCACGCCTTAAGAACATCAAAGCTGACAAACGGGCAAGAAACAGCAATGCCGACAGCACCACAGAAAGGAACAGGAAAAGGCCAAATTAAAGAAATCGTGAAGGAACGGGTACCAGCAAAGGAGTCAGCAAAACCCATTGTGTCTGACAGGTTTCCTGCTGCAGCATTGTCCTGGAGAGCTTTCTGCTGCTTGCTAGCTTGGGAGTAAGGCAATTCAATGATCGTCTACCTTACCCTCCCTCCTGTCCAGGGTACGGTTCCTCATTACTGCCTCGCTGCTGGGCTGTATACAGCTGCCAGTGATAGCAATGGTGGCTTTCCACTGTGGTTCGGAAAGGATATGTTTTCAAATGAAAACATGGAAAGAATTTTAGAATAAGTTGATCCATTATTTTGAAATGATGTGTTAGGAGTTCAAGTATGAGAAAAGCATGTGGAAATGCAGCTGAGCAGTTCTATTGTGGACCCAAACAGCAGGCAGGAATAAGCACTTGTAATAAAGTAAACAAGGAAGGCATACACTGGAAATACATTTCCCCAAGTGGAATTGCTTCTTTTATTCTACAGGTGATAGAACAAGTTTTTAATTTCCATGTAAGTCAGAAGGATGATGAAAAATTTTAGTGAAGGTTGAACGACTCACTTTAGTGACCAGTCTTGTGAGGTTTACCATAAATAGAGCTAAGATAATTAGTCAGTATTATAAAATACAATCCATACACCATGCACATTAATTAGAGCAGATAAAATTAAACAAGAAGTTGAAATTAAAGATGTTTACTAAAGTGCATGAAGATAAATTTCAGAGCAGGGGCCTGCTTGGTAGAAACAGCAGAGAGCTCAGAATCGGAGTTTTATATGACCAAGTGGGATAAAAATGCCTCTAACAGTCAAATATCAGTATTTCAGATGGATGCAGGCAATATTTTAAGGAATGAAAATCATTACAGTTGTCAGAGGCTAGAGACCTGTAAGCAGCTGAGTCATAAAAAGTCTTGTCTTTAGGAGAAAGAAGACAATCCGTGTAGAAGTGATCAGCCACCTCTGAGCTAAAAGTTAACCTTCTTTGAACATGCATGTGGAGAGTCCTGGTTTTACATGCTGTGACTTTGTTTTGCTTCACGCAGGGGGCTGACAGATAGGTCCCAGTGGTTGGTGTGTGCATGACTGCCGCTTCCCTCTGCTGATATTACTGCCCCTGTGGGACAGGCAGCAGGAGCGAATCCATGCCAAACTCCTCAGCTGGCACTTCTTGGAGCCTGGTGTCTTAGTTTAAACCATCTTCAGCTTCGTTTTAAGTTGATGTGCTGAGTTGTAAGCCACAGCTGCTGAGTGTCTGGCTCATCCATACTTCTGGTACCTCCAGCAGAGGAGCAGGACAAACAGTTGGAGAAGTGTAATACATAAATCCAGTTGCCATGGCAAGACTTGCCTGTCAGCTCCATCAGATGTGGGGAAAAAAAAAAAAAAAAGATTCATACCCAGCTTTTTCCTGTTTGTCTATAGAGAAATCACCAATTAACTACAAGCTGGTGTGCAAAAGGTTCCTGGAATGAAGAGAAGGCACGAACTAAATAATAAGGCTCCAATGAGTTAAACAAACTCACTGGCAGTCACTAGGTTTCTTCTCCATCTTCAGTTCCTCAGTTCCCTATTTTCAGATTTTAGCTGAAAGAAACAGCAAAATTCATGAAACTAATGTATTTAATATATTTATTTTGAAATCATAAATATGTTGGATCAAACTCAAGATGCCATTATTAATCTTCAAGACCACCGATGAAGACAACTCAAGATTTCTGTGAGCTGACGTCTCTCTTTGCATTGATTTCATCCTTTGACAACCATGTTCCTTCAGAAATTACATGCTTGTCAGTCTCAAGGGTGAGGCTCGGGGGAGCTGGAGATGTGGCTTCCTTGGCGCCAAGGCAAGAGGTTTGAATCTCGTTATCAGACGAAATAAGAAAGACCACAAATCTCACTGCCTTCAGAACAAAGTCTAAGGCTCACTTTTTCAACTTCACTTTTCTAAAACTGCTGCTAAAAATACCCAGGAAGAAGAGACAAAGACAAAAGGAGAAAGAAAAAAGAAGGAATAGCAAGGGAGAAAACAACATGATTGTGTCCCCAGCTGCCAGTGGGAAGTAGGAATAGAATGATGTATCTATTGTAGTTTACTGCGAATTTAGTGATTATTCATTTTGAGCTGCTTTAACAGCTGGCATAGACAATTTTATAAGAATCTAGATAGAAAATTGTGTATAGATCCATAACGATTTTTCTCTCGCATTCACTTCCAATGTTGATCATCCTAATCACCTGGGTAATCGGCAGAGTGATTGGTAATAACAGATTAGCTTCTTGGGAAATTACAATTTATAGCTTTATCAATGAAGACTGAGGGCACCTCTTGTTATTGTATACTTCATAATTTTTCACCTTACTGACACATTTCTCTATTACTGCAACTGTAAATGTGGTAAAGGTGTGGTAAGCTATGAGATGAATTCCTGGGTACTGTTGGCCTTATCATCAAGCCTCATTTAGTCCTTATTTTAATAATTCCAAAACATTGGCTTTGGTTGCTGATTTAGGGTTATCTTCCAGCTTTCAGCTCTCAAACTAAGAAGTTTGTTGACCTATTGATCATACCTGACTCAATATCCACTGGACTTACAAAGCGTATTTAGAGTCTTGGGACATACCTACATTTCACAGTGGAGCCTGGTGCAGACACACCAAAGATAGTATGGTTAAACTAGGACTGTATCCGGAAATTGTGTAGACCCCCATCAGTGCAGCATTGCACTAATGGCAATTAAACCTGATGAACAGCAGTACTGATTGATTTGGACATGATACCATGTAGTTTGTACAGAAACACGCCCTCAGTGGGTGTCTCTGGTAGGCCCTGTGTACTGCCTCTGCTGACATCTTCAAAAATATAGGTATCCTCCCATCCAACCTGACAGGTTCCTCAACTCCTTTACATGTAACTTTCTACTTGTTGGAGTGTGGGCTTGAGAAACTTTAATGTTTCAGGCCCTTATCTTTGCTTGCTCAGTGATCACCTCTCCTCATGGCATTTCATCCTGTCAGGAAGTGATGATTCAGCTTTCAGGCTTCTGTGAACCTCATTCACCTGGATTATACTCAAAGACCCTCTGCTTATCTCATAGGTGGGGATTCCCAAGGCATGAAGATAGCTACAAAAATGATAACACAATTTTTAATTTGATCTATCCCATCATAAGTACAAGCTGTGATTCTTTCTGGACATAGACTCTTCCTGAAAAATATGTACCTAAAACTAGTTGGGCCAGATTCCATTTTAGACACATATGTAGGCCCCCTTGATTTCATAATTTTGAATATGACTTTGCTGTAAATCCTGATTTAGGATACTGCTGACTATGCTAATTTGTTGTGAAGCCTGATTTAGGATACTGTCAACTGCACCAATTTGTCATGGAAGGGTGATTTAGACCAATTAAAGGACCACTGTCACAGGTGTTAACAAAAGTGTTTTTAATATGATATTGTAAAAGTGTGACTTAACAAAGTTCGATGACAAGGTTCACTCTATTGATTACTGCATGGAGAAACATGCAGAGGAAAATTGAGTTACACATGAGTCAGAACGATTCACAGAGAGATCAGAGATTACAAGGGTAAGAAGATCCCTCCTGTTGAGTCATGAGATTCAGAATGGACCCCCTTACTTTCTAAACTTCTTCTCAGAGAGGATTCTAAGTGTGGCTGGATCTAAACTTAATCCCAGACTTGGTCAATGGTTCATGTCTAAATGGTTATATATATGAAGTTTACTTAATGTTTCATAAGGATCAACTCAGCGTGCAAACAAAGTTACCAAGGCAAGATGAAAGTTATCATATCACAGGGTTATGTGTGACATTGGTTGGTTACCAAAGGTCTGCTGTTGGTAGAAGTTCTCTCTGCCTTGAGGATCAAACTTGAGCGGTGTCCCAGCTCAAGGGGAGATCACTACCATGCAGTCACATTGTCTAGCAGGGAGAGGTCAATGAAGGCTCACTTAGGCTGTGATATTTATGGGATAAAGTGGTTGGATCATAGTCAAATTGCATGCAATGGAAAAGGTATGCATCAGGCTCCTTGCACCCACAACTAACTTTGTTTCTTGATAAAAAAGTCTTGGAAAAGCCACCTGTTACTCATGTGTCAATCGCATGACCAGTGCTTCAAGCTCGTATGTGTCAATGCACACCGTGCTACTCTGTCCTCCTGTGGGTATTCAGAGAGAACAGATTGAAAACAGAGGAGTTCATGGCCCAAGCCATGGCTCAGGTCTTTATGTCCCTTGGAGCCTGCACCAAACCATTCCCAGTCTGGTCAAGGGATTGAGCACAGCCATCACAGCTTCTTAGACCTTGTTGGCTATATGTGAATACAGAATAGTGACTATAGTAATAGTTATTTTCTTCTTTTTCTATAGCAATTTCCTTCTTCCTCTTTATTATTATTATGCATATAGTGAGTTGCCTGAGCTGGAAAGAAGCTTTATATAAAAGGGGTCAGGGATTCTGGTGGACACCAAGTTGAACATGAGCCAAAACCCTTGCAACAAAGAAGGCTAATGGTCTTCTGGGCTGCATTAAGAAAACCACTGCCAGCAGGGGAAGGGAGGTGATCCTTCCTCTCTGCTCAGCCCTGGTGAGGCTACACTTGGACTGAACTGTGTCTCTCCGCTTCAAGAGAGATGGGACATACTGAAGAGATTCCACTGGAGGACCATGAAGGTGATTAAGATACTGGACCACCCATCCTATAATAAAGACTGAGAGAGCTGGGACTGTTCAGCCTGGAGAAGACAAAACAAGGGTTCAGAGAAGAGAGATCTAGACCCTTTTCAGTGATGCCCAGTGGCAGGACAATGGAAATATACTGAAACACAAGAAGTTCCTCTTGAACATCAGGAAACACTTTTTCCCTGTGAGGCTGACAAAACACTGGTACAGACTACCCAGAGAGGTAATGAAACCTACCTCCTTGGAGGTATTCAATAGCTGACTGGATGTGGTCCTGGGCAACTGGGTCTACGTTTGGCAGGGGGTTTGGACCAGATGGCCTCCAGAGGCCTCTCCAACCTCAACCACTCCATGATTCTGTATTTGTACGCGTGTTATATGAATCTCACATTAAAATCAGTCAATGAATTTTCTAATGGCTTATAGGACCCAAAATAAAACATTTCAAGGACTATCTGAGTGGCTAAAGAGTGGTGTGATTGGTTTTGGAAGAGCAAGGTGTTTGTCAAGCTTTTGGCAGTTTTTACTGTCATTAACCTACTTTCTTTCTCTGAATATAACTAACTAGTATTCCTGCATTTGTAGCATTATTCCTCTAAATGACTAGTTGTTTCTGCCAAGAATCAAGCCTTTGATGTAAAAATCTATAGCCTTTGGAATTATAGCTTTTGTTCTAATATAAATTGCAACTGTAAGATGCAGGTAAATGTATGATGAAACTGAAGAATCTTGCCATAACCTGATTTTATTTGATATTGCTATAAGCTGCTTAGGGGCATGTCTCTTAATTGCAACAAAGCTTGGGAAAGACATATTAATTTTACTGAGGTGAATGTCAGGAAGTTTCTCTCTCTATTTTAAATGCTGCAGTTCCAGAATTGTATACCTGCTATTTGAAAAGAGATAATTTCTTAGTCTTGGTGAATGTTGTGTCTGACTTCATCTTAATCAGACCCCTTTAATTCCCTTTAAATTCACCTGCTATTATATATCCTTTTTAAGGAAGCCATTTAGCAGAGCAGAGAGATGTTATTGTGGGTCTATCATTGCATCTGATGCAGGAAAATGGGTGGGTCTTGCAGAGATGGGACAGATACATGCACAGTTTTTTTTGGGAACAGCTACCTAATAAGAAGGTAGGTGATCAGTGAGAACTTTTTCCCAAGTACAGAACCTAGCTGCCACCTCGTGCTGAGATGGAAGCTCCAGTAGCCCAGTAGACAAACTAAATTTTAGTAACAAATCATTATAGTCTAAATTAGCTACAAATTCTGGAGTTACCAGAAACATGATATTGACAGTAAAAGTGATATTAATGTTTATCTGATTCAACTCAAAGACTGTGATCTTTAAGTAAGAATATGTTTCTTCTGTCAAGTCATGACAAATACGTTTCTTATCTTAATAAGAACCAGTAAGTAAATCCTTTCATCATTATTATGTATTCTGTGTATATAGGAAATCTCTTCTGAGGGTAATAACAATGCTAATACTGCATTAATAAAGATAAAGACATAAAACACAATGCTGCAATAAATATGTCTTGCTAGATGCAGGGACACTATTCTAGCTGAAAATTGTCTCAAAACACCTCAATGGTTTCTATTGCCACAGCTGCAGAATTAGTTAAAACATATTGCTAAGAGGACCTCTATTAATAAGATTTATAAGAACACTAATAAGTAAATCTAAAGCTATCAATGGTAACACAAATTAATACAACTCCAACTCTTCACAATTCAGGATTATAAATACTCATAATTGTCCTGTACTCTCATAGGTATAAGTATTTCTGAGCATATTTATATATTCAATACTTCTATCCCTATGCAAAGCTAAGATAGATCTAAGTATATGTCTCTCTTACGGCACTTAAGGAGATATATCATCATCGCAGTGTGCAAAGATTGTTGGAGAACTTCAGTTATTGATAAAGTAACTTGCTGCACACAGCATAGCTATCTTCTTTGTTGCCTGTTCTTTATTTTGCTGGTTCTTAAAGAGATGAAAATTAAAAAGGAGCTTGATGTTAAAGTAATTGGAAATCAAAACTCTATTAGAAATACAAAATATTTAATGGTTTCATGTACTTATAGTGGATTAATGTAAATCGTATGGTGACAATATCAAGGTATGTAGTATTATGTTCATAGTATGTTGTAGTCTTACACAAATTGAAACTTACCTAGTTTATAAATTATCAGTTGAAAATCAGCTTCATTGACCTATATTTAAACTTACTCTCTGCTATCACTAAAGTGAGTGCTCACTTAATATGTGTTTCAGAGCACTTTATCTGATGACTTGTGTTTGTTGGTTTTTTTTTTTTTTTTAAGTCAAACAGAACTAGCTTAAGGTCTAATATTAATCCTAATTTCTCTCTCTGGAAGCATTTATGTATTAGGAAAATAGCTGGGAAATTCCATTTTCAAAAGAATGTGGTCTCTGTCTAGTTCCGATCTCACTGAAGTCAATAGAAAGCAACGTTTCTTCCGAACGTATTTTTAGTGTTTTTCTTCTGTTATCAATTTCAGACTTTCTCAAAATTATGTTCTTGTTTTTCAACAGGCATCTGGCTGATAATTTCACTGCAGAGAGCTTTTTCTTTCACTTTCTTTCATTAATCTTTTGCAGAAAAACTCATTTTTCATCTGCCATTTACTCTCCTATTTTGTGCAGTATGAGTTTCTCTGCTTTTGGCAAAGTCACCACTCAAAATAGTCTCCTCTCTGAACCCCTAACTCTCCTAAACGTTGCAAAAGATGTTAGTTTGGCTCTTAGGATCAGCAGTTTTGCTCTGAGAATGCTTAGCAAGATAATGCAGTAGGACATACACAATTACTTCTTTATAATTTTATTGAAGTGAGAAGCAAGCAGTATATTCCACTGCAAAATCACAAATTTTTAATGGGTGCTTTTTTGAGCTTCAAAGCCCATAAATAGCTTCAAATCACAGCTTCTCCTAACCTCTGCAGAAAAGCTTGATGCCTAGACAGAGAATGTAAGATATTGTGGGGAGTGTCAGTCAGTGTGTGATATCCCCAGACCACCACCCACGTACATCACACATCTGCTGTAGTCTGAGTAAGATCAACAGTGCACAGATGTACAAAGAAACAGTTTCAATCATTTTCCCTGACTACCTTTAACTATTTCTGCTAGGGTGCTTTAAGCAGAAACACTAGCAACACTGAATCAGGAAAGAGCAAAGGGGAAACCAGTAATGAGATACAGCAAGAAAACCCACAATCAGCACCAGCTGTTGCCCAATTAAACTCAACAGTTCACAGGTGTTCACAAGAGGATACACAGTTTTGCCTACGCCAAGGTATCTTTCTAAACAACCCTTATGAGAACAATACAAACGGAGTTTTCTTTTATTGGCCACTTTACATATTTTTAAAGCTTTAAAATTTTTATATGTCAATGGTAACAATTTTATAAACTAAACATTTCTCTCTCCATTTTTGACATCTTAATCAAAACCAAAAAATGTCAGAATTAATAGCTGAAATGTCTGCTCTATCATTCTTGTCTCAGCTTTCCTCAGCTACATTCTCTTTTCAACTCCAGTCTTGGTTAATAGCTTTCTTAGCTGGCTTTATGATTATTGCTTTGTATTTATAAACCTACATCCTAGAAGTTCACAATCCAGTTGTACATCAGGGTACTGAATCTAACTTGAATTGCTGTTTACCTATGTTCTGATACAGCCTGATTTTTGAAAGAGCAGATTCATGAACAGTACAATCCTGTCAGGCTTTGCATGTGGGCACTACTGATGATTTAGCAAATATGTGTTGATGCTGCTTTGTGATATGCTTGTTTTGTGACTACACAGGGGAACGTGGTCTCCAGGGCTGACATTTTAGTAGCTTTAGTTAGTGTCTTAGAGCACTAAACCAACAGCAATAATCAGAGAGAAAATTGATAGTTCTGCTCATTCTATTCATTCTTTTTCTCCAAAACCTTCCACATCTTGGAATTTCTCTATGGGTATGCTCTAATTGGAAGCTCATGATGTTAAATTAGGGGATTCAAAACGAAGAGATTTGTACTTGATCCACACAGTTGTGTATTTACAATTGCATATCCTTAAAGAAAAACAAATTTAAACATGAAATTATTGTTTTCTTCCTTTTGAATGCAAAACTACCTTATGAAATTCCTCGGCAATTACTGTGTTTTGGTCTTCAACTAGCTGTTTAAGCCATGGCTGGGAGGTTGGAAGGCCCAGTCTCTGCAGCGTAAATGAGATGCATATGATGTCGGTGTCCTAAAGGTTAAACTTGAGCTACAATGCAACAGAGACCAGTTCTCAGATTTAACCTACAGGGAAACATTTATGATGTTCTCTGCCTCCAATTTATTTTAATAACACTTAATAATACTAGTTTGCTCTTAACCAAAGTAATGCCTTTCATGAAAAGATCTCAAAACACTTTCTGCATAGGAATTAATTTTCACCGCACCCTAATGAGAAAGAGAATCGGTATTTTACCTGCTTGCAACTCCTCTGTATTAAACTTACCCTTAGTCTAGTATTAAAAGCTTTAAGAGACAGTGAGAGTTTGTGTTTTTATATTCTAAGTTTCACCAGCTCAGAACTGGGTATGGTGTGCAATGATGTGCTTTTGTGTCAGGAAACTAAGATGAGTCTTTTCTAGATATAGCCAAAGAAAAACTTCAGGCAACAGTGACAGAAAGGAAGAACTAATAATGAAATACATGATAAAATAGAACAGAATCATTTGGGGCTTAGAATCTGATAAGTCATTTTTCCTTTTTTTTTTAACTTTCAGAATAAATGCTCTTTTGAAGTGTTTCCATGCTGAGCTTCAGAAGGTTTGCTTAGTGGTAGCTCAGTTTTTAGAAATGCTTTTCAGTGAAAATATTAATGTAATTCAAAACATTTCAAAAATACAGTAGTGGGTATTTAAAATCCTGGTGTGATACATGCAGAACACAGAGTAGTAACAGTATGCTAACAAAAATGTAGCCTATTTGCAGGGTGAAAGAACAACCTTCACAATTTAGGGGAAAATTATTGTGGCTTCTTGTCACTTTTTCCTTCTTTTTCTCTCTCAAATTTTGCCTCTAGTCACAGCAGGATAACATCTGTTCTCAGATAGGAGACAGAAATGTGGCCTATAATACATATATACAGAAACCATTCACGTAGGGGTTGGTATTCCCAGGTGAAATACTTTCCTTGAACAGAAAGTCAGAGTGCTTACTGTCAACGTGAGGCAGACCCCTGTGTGGGGTTTTGAGGCAAAATGCAAATTCCTGAAACAATTGCTATGCAGCCCCTCAGAGGGATTATTGTACCCTATTGCCTGAGTAATCCTGGTTACTGCTTCTCTGCATGGTCAGGAGGAAAGCAGGACTCAGCAGACACAATTTTTTTTTATTGTATCACTACTTATGAGTAAACTTCAGCTCTTGTCTATTGTCTAATTAATCAGTCTACCCTGAGCTATCTTATAGCTGTCATATGTTACAGCTGGGCTTTTTGATTTCTCTAGCTGAATCACAGGTTTGAATAACCCATGATGGTTATTCTCTGCATCAGAGGAGATTAAGATAGGCCCTAATGCCAAGAAAGGAGGGGTTCAGTGTTGAAATAAGAAAAAAATATTGAGGCTTGTTGTTTATGCAAGCTAAATAAAATTTCCCACATCTCTGGATGTTTGTTCACTGATTATATGTTCTATTACAGTAAAGTAATTTGTTATACAGACATGCAACACACAAGCAGGACCAGCAGGTAGTGTGATAATCCCTTCTCTGCTCTCCCACTAAGGAACAAGGAGGCTGGTGAACGCGATAGTTGGTTTCAGATTTGGTGAGAACCTAGACCAGGGAGCCTAGAAAAGACATCCGGGGAAAACCACTGTGAGTAGGAGACTACAGACCCAGCAACAGGAGCAGTAAATTGCACTACAGTCTCAGCTGGGCTGCTCGTTACACAGTGTTTATCCAGAACCAGAGTTTACTGGTTCTTTCTTTCCATGAGCTTGAGCATTAACTGCTTGTGTTGCATCATGTTGAACATTTTTTTATTCTGTTTTGTTTTCTTGTCCTTGGACATGAATAAAACCTTGCAACGGCAAGTGAAGGCTTTGTTGACTTCTCTGTGGATTTCTGCTTTTAATGTCAATATGCACTGGCACAGGATAAAATTTATGCCAGTGAAGAGACCCTGACCATTGCTGAAATCGCATCTAAGCTTCCCCTTCCTCTTCACGTGCTCTGTAAGGGAGAGAATTACTCCTGCTAGTCCTGAGATGAATATACTTAAAATGTGCACAAGAGGATACACAGCTGGCACAGTTTTCCCAAGAATAAGCAGGACCAAAGGTTTTATGTGAAAATTGGCTGTGTCCTAAAAGATGTTCTCCCACTTCATTAAGTGTCAGGTTTTATTCAGGCCTCATTGGGAGAAATTCTTTATAGCCTGTGGTAGATGAAAATGGATGATAATAACTAATGATCCCTCCTGGCCTTAAAAATCTATGAATTTACAATAATACACTAAGATTGGATACACCTGAACAGATCCTTTAACATGAACCGGGTCCCAAGGAGCCTCAGTTGCTGCTAAGTGCTTTCTTGTGCTTTTGGGTTTTACTCTTTCTTCCTTGTAATCGTTTCTTAGAAGTCTGAAAAAAATAATTTCATTCCCTGCTGTTTATTTCCTTTTTGGTTTGGCAGGCGTTCAGGCTTTTCTTCCATTTGTTTGCATACAAGTATGCAGAGCTACAAGCACCCACACAAACAACATGTCACTTAAAATGGTAGAATGAGATTACCATAACTAATACAGTTGCTCTTTCTTAATACAATTGTAGATGCAAAGATTGCTAAACTGAAGTGCTAAATGCAAGAATTACGCGTCATTTGCAGCCAGAATCAGATTTTTTCTTGCTTTTCCTCCCAGGGAACATATGGAGGATGATCAAATTAAACTCCTTGACACAGCTAAGTGTCAGTCAATCATGGGGAGTTTCCCCATCCCTTGCTGCCATGTTAGGAGTGTGGTGATTATCCAGGGTACCATTCCCACATGCTTTGAGTAGCTGTAGGCACAGAAGTCTTCTAACCTGGATGGGCTTTTGAAACAAAATTGGCACAAAGCTTTTGTTCTGTTTTGTGCTCATCTGAATGACCTTGCATTTGCCCATCACTCTTCTGTGAGCTTCAGTAGTAGTAAATAGGATTTTACTCTGTGATTCAAAATGGAATGACAGTGTGTGGTTCTTTTTCCTTTTTACATTCCAGTCCTGTGGTTTTCACAGTGGCAGTGCACTTGTTTACTTTAGTATGAGCTGTGCTTCTATGTGGACTGCAGATCTGGGCCCCTAGTTTTAAAGATTTGTGCTTTCCTGCAGGCAAGTATTTAATTCAATTGCACTGCTTTTCAGCCTTCTGCTTTTTGTTTTGTTTGTGTGTATGTTTACTGTGAAAATATAAAACACCAAAATACAATGCAAAAAAGCATATTGTGCGATGAAGGGCATAAAGAGCAAAGTTTATTCCCCTCCCTTCTCTTTGCCTGTATGTGTAAGGAATGTTGCCATTTCCAGTTCAGGAATTGAAGCATGGACTGACTCTTCCATGAAGCATGGACTGACTCTTAAGAGACGGGTGGATGAGGTGCTGAAAGATATGGTTTAGTGGTGGACAGATACGGTTGGACTGGATGATCTCTAAGGTCTTTTCCAACCTAGTGATTCTATGATTCTATGATTCATAGCTGCATATAAAGGCAGTGGTGCCATCGTCTTCTGAATGCTGTAATAAATCTCTCCTCTCTGTTTACAGATTTTAAGTGACTGATTTTAGACACTTTTAGAGTGTATCCAATGGGCAAGACTATCCTCAAGTCCTAGCCCATTCTGTTTCCTTGATGCTCATGGCATAATTGAATGAGTCATTTGGTTGTGAATCAGATGCTATTAGCTTGTTCTTCTAATGGAACCCCTTCCACACAAAAGGTTAAGATGTGGAATTTTTCTATGGTTGAAGATTTCACGATTATTACAAAGAGAATAATGGTGTCCTTGATGCTTCTTTTCATCTTCACTGTTAAAAGGAGTCAAACACGTCTGTAAATTAACTATAATTCACAGAACCTTATGTAACTCTTTCGTAGGTTTTATAGCTAGTGCTGAGGAACAAAAGTAGTATGTGTATTATAAAATGTAAGTATATACATGTTTAAAAAGTGATTCTTTAAGATAGCAGGGAAACTCAACAAAGGTAGCCATATTTCTCAACATCTTGTTTAGAATTTCCTGCTGTTATGGGCTTCAACATTAATGGGAATCTTCCCAGCAAGCCTCAGATGGGGAGAGGTGGGAAAGTGCCTGTGGACTCCCGTGAAGGTCTTTCCACGCTGAGGAATCAGAACTGGAGAAGAATGTACACAAGAGAACACACGGTTGTGATTTACAGCTTCTTTCTCCCCACTTGACACTGAATCTGAATTGTTCTCATGTAATGTTTTGAGTTTCATTTGCCTCTGTTTAAAAAATGAAACACATTTTTGGGAAAAGTAGCTTGATACTGGCATTGTTTGCTATATCTCACATAATTTTTTTTAAGTATATTTGGTTTTGTTTTTAATTCAATGCATTAGCAGCAGAAATAACAAAGGCGAAACCCTAGATCTTTATTTAGACTACAGCAGCTTCCAGGAAGCACTTATAGACATGACTGTAATGCAAATAAAATGGTAGAGATAATGTTATGGGAAGGCATGCTTGCTGCTTTCTGAGCACTGCCAGCTAAGAGTCCCCAACCACTTTTGCCTGAGCAAGTTTATTTTTATTATAAAACACTTACATTGACTAACTAACAGAAGTGTAGCTCAGCAAGACATTTATCTGGACTGTATCATGGTCCTAGTGGATTATGAATGACACAGTTTCACACCAGCAGAAAATTAGATAAGAACTCCAGATCTCTGAAAATCTCATAAAAGCAGGAAAAACAAACTCACTTGGATTATTATTTTATTCCAAATTCAGGCCAGATTTCAACCACGGTTCACATAGGTTCATGACTTCTTCCAGTGAAACTTTGATGGTGTGGTGTTCCGCACTGAAACTATAGGTAGTCTTGAAGTGCAGGTACCTAGGTATAATGATTTTTCTGTGTGTTCTTTATGTTCTTTATCCACACTTCATATTTTTCCCATCATACTGTCAGGGATTAGCTGCAAATGTGAGATTTTAAACATTAATTTGCCACGGAGAGAAGATACTTACCTATGTGAGTCAAAATAAGTAAAAGTGCTCCTTCAGTCCACACAGTACACTGGTGCTGACTTATAAGGGTATATATGAATTTCTTTTTATGTGTATTTCAGTTGCAAGTTATGGATTAAAATTTGATATCTTCTGTAAGAAAAAATAGTGATTTAACAAAGAACAAAAATGAAGTAAAATATACCAATTTTGTTTTCAAATGAAGGTGTTCAAAATTTTGATGATCTTCAAAGTATTAAAAATACAGTTTTGTACAACAGAATAGGTGTGCTGTAGCTCACACATTGATGAACAAGTCAAGTATGTTTTACCTTTTAGTCTCTTCTTTTTTGGTGTTTTTTTTTTTTCTTCCTTTTTTTTTCCTGTTGGATGAATAGCTCCTTAAAATTTTGCAGTCTCCTTTATTCTTTCATCTCTGGATGAAAGGATTAATGTGTGAGCATTACTTATCTAAATTCAAGGAAGACTGGGCCTGTATTACCACATTTTTCACTATACCATAACAGTATGTAATGCCTTCAATATATTTGAACATGTGTGTATTCTTAATTAATGCTTGTAATCAAATGATTTCTCTGTGTAGAAAAGACAGTAAAGATTCAAGAATAGAATCACAGAACAGTTTGAGTTCAGTTTGAGAACTGGGCTTGTTCAGCCTGG
>NW_010245754.1:0-31590 GCF_000690775.1 Eurypyga helias
GCCCGGCCGTGCGGGGCCTCAGCCCCACGGGCAGCCCCGCCGTGCCCGTTAGCTGGCCGAGGGATGGCTGTACCTTCCCCCAGCTTCGCAGCCCGGTGAGTTCTGGGGCTCGGCGTTGCTGCCTTCCCGAGGGTGAGCCTCTTGGGGCACACCAGCCATCCCGGGGGGCGAGCAAATCTCAGCCGGAACAGTAAATTCAGCTCCTCAGGGCAGGCTTTCGCCATTCGTTTTTCACCTGCTCATTAGTGCTGTGGGAACGGTACAGCACGAAGTCACGCATTTTTCCTCAGCTGTGGACTTGTTTAACTACCTGGAGTATAAAGCACGCCGGGGAAAGCGCTTCGGCCAACGCAGTGCAGCCTTTCCTGAGGGGGTTTTCAGTAGGGCAACGCTCTGTGGCGCACAGCGAGGACGAATTCTGCACATACTTGGGCGTTATTAAGTAATCAGAATGCAGTCAGCTAAGCTGGAATACTTGGCTGTCATTCTCCCTTAGCAACCCAACTTCTGTGTGCTGGCTGGTTAAAGGCATGAGGAGAAACAGTAATTTCATGGAAATTAATAATGTATGTGATTAAATGAGAAATACCTAATCAGGGTTTAAATATTACGTGACAGAAGTTGTACAGTTTCTGCCTCATCGAGGCGTAAACATCTGGCACTCAATGAAACTCATGGTGTTGAGGTGCCGGCTGTGCTGCAAGCAACAGGAAAGTGGGTTTGTGGGCAGTTTTGTAAATGCTTATTGTCTGCTTTGGCTGTCCCGTGCAGTAGCAAACAGACCAACTGCTGACCAGCTCCCTTTCCATTCCTGCAGCCTGGTGCTTTTCAGGGCCAGTGACAGTGATTTGCAGTTCTCAAAAATCCTGAATCAGATTTTTTTTTTTTTTTTTTTTTACCGTTGCTGTTAATCAACTTCATGTTGATCTGGAATTTATCAACAGCATGATAGTTTTTCCCAAATACCTGAACACCAGTTTGGCCTCAGTCTAAGATTTCTCAGGTAGAAATCGGTGCATATGCACCCTGCAGTGCCAATGCAGGGAGTCTTATCATCTGCTACCTCTGTGCTGTGCAGATTACCTTACACTTCCTGTTGGAAGGTCTGACTGGTGGTGAACAATGGCTTTTATTCAAGGAACTCTGAATGCTAGGCATCTGAGAATGCTGGTAAAGGACACTTGAATACATGGTAACTCAGTTTCAGAGTGGCTGGTATGAGGCTGTGTTTTGGATCTGTGCTGAGAAGAACGTTGACAACAAAGTGATATTTTTGTTGTTGCCAAGCACTGTTTATATTAAATGAAAGACTTTTTCAGTTTCCCCTACTGCCCCTTGTAAAGAAGAAACTGGGATGGGACACAACCCAGACAGCTGACAAAACTGACATTTCATGCCACCAAATGTCATGCTTGGTATATAAACTGGGGGAGTTGGCCCAGAGGCATGATCGCTACTCGAGGGCTGGCTGGGTGTCAGTCGGCCAGTGGTGGGCTGTTGTTGGATTTTTTTTCCCCTGTGTTTTTTGGTGGTTCACCCCCTTTTTTCATTACCTGTTATTATCGTTAGTAGTAGTATTTTAATTACACAGTAGTAGTAGTATCATTATTTAATTTCTTTTCATTAATTAAACTCTTCTTAACTCAAACCACAAGTTCCCTTATTTTTTTCCTCTGATTCTCTCCCCCATCCCACTAGGGATGAGATTAATATCCAAAGCAATATCCCACTAGGGATGGGGGAGGTGAGTGAGCAGCTGTGTGGTGCTTAGTTGCTGACTGAGGCTAAACCACAACACGGAGTAGTGAGTCTGTAGTAGGAACTGTGATGGAGACCCAGCTTAATTGATGTCACACAGAGGGCAGTGAATGATACTGGCGGGGGGGGGGGGGGGGGCACGGAGACACGACACACACGGAGGGGGAGACAGGGGGACATGTTGGAATCTTATCTGACTTAATTCTGTCTTAGTTTAGCTTCAAGCTGATGACTTATGGGTGAAAAGGCCCTGTAGCTTATTAGAAATAACTAGAGGCATACAGGTCCCTCAAACTGCTGATATGAAATCATTGGGATTAAGGCTTCATTCCTGGAAGTTCAAGTTTAGTAAAATCCCATTCAGAGCCTTCTCTTCAGTGTGCAGACAAAAATAATTTGGATATTACTCTCAGTCTCAATGCTACAATGAAATCTCCCCCTATATTGAGCTTTTATTAACCAAAATATCAACACTAGAAGTGGAATAGGAAAATCAATAGGAGTACCTGCAGTTATATCTAAATTAAGTGTTCAGTCAGTATAAAAACATTCCAATATTTCTCATTATTTCAGGATCCTTTTCTTATCTTTCATTACTTTTCTCCATAAGGGAGAAAAATAGTGTCTGAATCACAATCTTCATTTCCACGGCACAAAGCTGTGGAACGCAAAATGTACCCAAAATACGATCTCACTGCTGTAACTGGCTCATACAGTTTGTGTGTCCGCTCCTGCAGATAACAGGTATTTCACCACATCTAAGTGGAAGGGTACTGTAATGGTTAAGGCACTGCACTGAGAATTGCAGATGAAGCCTCTGGGCAGTATTGCAATGCTGAAAGAGGTTTGGGGAAACTCTGTGGCTATGCTTAATTATGTAGGAAAGGAAAACATTAAACCTGTGTTGGTTGGCACAGGAGCTGCTGGTCAATTTCTGACCCTTCTGTTTGCCCTCACATTTAACCACATAAAAGGAGAAACTGCATAGTTACATTTCAAATAGCAACAATGTAACTTTAATGTGACCTTGTTTAGAGCTACCCAGAGTGCTGCTAGAGAAACGTGCTTTTACATTCTCTGCTGTGAAAGAGTAATTTACACTCTTCATATGCGAGTGCCAGTGGAAATATGTTTTCAACTTCAGCTTTAGGAAAGCGAAAACCAAAAGTGAATGTTTTCCTACCAAAACCGAAACAAAACCAGCAATGGTTAGACTTTATTATTTTCTGTAATATGATCCAAACAGCAGTCTGCAGTGGAATCTCAATATGTGTTTCCAGAAATAGGAAATCTTTAGCTATTCAGATTAATCTAATAGAACAAGGAAATACTAGAACAAAAACGCTTAGTCAATCACCAGCAGCGTTTTCTGTTCTTAGGATCTCCTTTCTTCACTCAAAAAGCATGGAAACTGAATATTGCATTCCACATTAGCTACATGCTTAACAGACATATGGAAAAGTAGTAATGAAGAGTCAGCATGACTATGAAATTGTCTAGAAGGGGCTTTTAGTTTCTTGGTATTAAAGCTGCAATGGAACTTTCTATTGTTTTATGGATGGGGTCAGGATTTTCCCTTATTAATGGGTCTTCAGGGATACTTGGCTGATAATTTCTCTTCAAATTATGAAAAGAAAAAAAGGAAAAAAAATAGATGTTGACTTCATGTTTGATCGAAGGCAAAAGCTAGCTGTAATAAAGCTTAGTAAAAATGGGCTGGTTCCTCGGATTATGCTGAAGAGGAGGTTGTTACCTATCTCATTTGGTTTTGTTTGAATCTAGAATAGCTGGTTACAAGCAAAAAGCAGATTGGAAACTTCATTCTGGTGCAAATCTCATTACTTGTGTGCATATGTATGCATTTCAGAAAAAGCAGCTGGCATCAGAGAAGCATACACCCGCTGTAATTCAGGTGCACAAAGCAGGTAGAGTTCTGTGGATAGCGATACACAGGTTGTTTTGAGAGTCTGGCAGTGTGTGCTCGAGTGTTAGCTTTTTTAGCTGGCATATGCAGAGATGGAGGCAAATGAGCACAACTAGGAAGCTGTAACCATACATCCCATATTTCATAATTTGTGACTTCTGTGTTTTGGGAGCGTAGGAACAGTCAGGCAGGCTGACTGTAACATACTCTAACATCGGAGGTTGGGGTGCCTTTGCACCCTTCACATTAAACTTTCATGTGGATGGTTTGGGTGGAATGAGCAATGTGAACAGGTGCAGGCATAGCACTGTGAGAGCTGTGTTCCTCGCTGCCAGCGCTACGCCAGTCCTGGTGCCTCAGTTCAGCCATTCGGGCTATCATTTCATTTGCAGACCGAGGTGAGGAACTTGCAGAACCCAAAACAGCCTTCGCATAGAAAGTAGTTTGAAATCTGGAAGCTTTCAGAACAAATTTCCATATTTGGTGACAGTGCTTAGAAGAAATATACATTAGTACTTTTTTATTCCCTTCTCTCTGTTACAGTCCCTGTAATTTTTCAGTCCAATTACAGCTCAGAGGATGTTCCAGCCGCATAAATGGAGCAAAACTTTTTATTTTATGCATATTGCATTGAATGTGTGAGGAAGCTTTTTACCAGCTGTTTTTCCTCCCTTTCTAGTCACAATTAGTGATTCCTACCATGCTTTGTAGGAATAAAAACAAATTAAGACATAAGGGTTAGGGGAGATAAAAATCCTATGTATTTTATTTGCTAAAGGAAGTAATTTTCATAAACAAGTAACTGATACAGAAATGAAAAGCCACCATCAGAGCTCTTGGAGAATTTGAAGGAGAAGTTTGTCCTCAGTCTCCTCTACTACCCTGTGTCAAGAATCAAAGCTAGTTGCTTAGTCCCAATCCAAAGAGATTTTCAAAAACTTTATTGCCACCAACAACCAAGCCAACACAGTCCAGGCTAAAGGCTCTATGCTGGACTGTCAGCTGTGGAAGGACAAAATGTTAATTATTCATTCTGTTTTAATAACTATCCCTTTTTACATGCTGTGTTGAGTAAAAATATAAAGCTACTTGGTTTTGTTTATGAAGATGAAATAGAAATAAAAGATTCTTTGTTAATTGTGGATATTGTTTACTGGCCTATGTTTAGGCTAAGAACAAAACAGGAATTTAGAGATAGAATTAGGGTTCTAAACTGAATTTTAAAACCTAATGAGAGGATTCTGGTAGCTTTGAATAAAAAGACAACAATGGCATTATTCATACTCTTGTCTATGCAACTACTTTCCCATTATTTCCAGAAATAGTAGTTGAGTAGCTTCCTGCCTAAATAAATAGTTCACGTAGATGGAACTTGGTTTATAAAGCTTTTTAAAATAAGGTTTCCTTTTTTAAACTGAACGACATAGTGAAATGCAGGAAGGGTTGGGCTGTGACTGGACCAGATTCCTGAATTTAATGTTTTAAAAGGTTACGTGACCAGTTCAGAGTAACTAAATATGCTTACTCTGGTAGATGGCCTGGAAGTATTATAGGGAATATGCTCTCTCCACTGCCAAAAGAAACAGCTTCTTGTAATAAAGATACAGAATCATTAACAAGCCTGACTCCGGGCTTCAGGGGGAACTGTATTTCCAACTGTCCTAGCAAGATTTTAAAATTATAGCCTTCACAGTGCAGACCTGTGAAATCTCACACATTGAGAGGGAGTCTCACACATTTGGCTCCCAACCTCCCTCCCCTGTGGCTCAGCCTGTATCTCACTCATTTGCAGCACTGTGCCATGGCTCCTCTCCCATCCTGTAACCCCACATGCCAGGCACAGCTGGATGGCCCGATCTGCAACCTGCCAAACAGCTGCAGCTACCTCGGGGCATCAGGGAGCAAGAGAGGAGGAGGAGGTGCAGTCCAGCACGGCTGCGTTGATGAAAAGAAGAATGGATTCCAGGGGAATTCCTGGAAATACTAGAAAAATGCCTTTACAGAAAGTAAAATCTTTTCATAATGCAAAGTTAGCATTTATCCAATTTATGTTACTTTTTCAGTTTTCTGTTTATATTATAGACATTATGAGCTCCAAGGCTATGAAATTAAATGTTATAAACTTTCTGTATTATAATCTATAAATAAACAAATGAAAAAACACAGTTCAGGTATGTTCTAGGCTTGGGTCAGCAAGACCCAACTGGTGACTGTCAACAACAAAAACATTGGCTCCTGCAGCACCATACCTGGTCCTCAGCTTGCAGAACATGCTAATAGAATAGAAGAGAGGATTGAGGAATATTCACCTTCCTCAGCATACTTGGAGACAAACTGCTAAAAGCAAACAAGCTGTAAGTTTAGCATAGCTCATCTCACTTTAAGCTCAGCTCAGACACTTTCAGAATATGGCTGTGAGTTCTGATTTATACCTGAAGTTTATATAACTTCTAACAACAGACCTTAAAAGGATGGAAAGGTTGGGAACAAAAGGCCAAGGCAGAGACCCAGTCCTCACCCTACCACCCTAGGGATCTCTGGTGACCTGAAGGCACCATCTGTGGCCTGGTGCACTGCTGCTTTCATTGAAAGCGTCAGGAATAACAACTCAGAAGCAAAGTCTCCTCTCTCCCATGTCTCTCCATGTGTATTTTCATAGGATTCTTTGCTGGGCCAAGAACAAAGTCTAATTTGAACCATCCTCCTAAACACAGAACTATCATATGAGATTATACAAGCCTTGGATGGAGAAATACATAATTTAATCTTCTGGTTTTTTGTTTCAAATTAAATATAACTGCATTCGAAAATTAATAATAGAACGATTGCAAGTTTTTTAAACAGCTTGACTATTTTAACCGATAAAGTTATGCTATGAATGTGAATTGTGTTGTACATACAGGCACTTTCTAAAATCTGTGTCAACTCTTTAGTCTGAACCTGTTATTTTTATTTATTTCCTCTCTGCAATAGACAACATGGTGAATAGCAGGCCCAGTGCTACTGTCATGAAAAAGATGCAAGTGTCTTTCTTGTCTTTCTTTTCATCAGACCTCTGCACTTGCTCATTAATAAAAAATTAGAAGAGAAGAAACATACCCATAGTAGTTATTCAGCAGAAATTCATCTGAAGGCTCTAGACCTTGAGTAGATTCTCAGTAGTGTTGCATTTTAGAGGAGTTTGTTTTTAACTACGGTACAAAGACATACACAAAACAAAGAGGAACTTAGAAAAGGGACTACTTCTATTCCTTCTAACTTTAGAATTACAGCTAGCACATCAGCTTTAGTCTCAAGAAGTAAATGGAGAGCAACATTTCACATAAATTAAATTTTCTAACATGTAATTGAGGATTTTCAGTGTGAAGTTCTCATTTTTCCCTGACAGCTTTCTATGAATTATCTTAAATGTTATCTTAGAAAAGGCAATTATTATGCGGAACATTAAGTAGAGCACAAATATTGGTACACTGCAAAGATACCAATTAATTTTCCTTTGACTACTGAACCATAAATAAAAAAACCCAACATTGTTAAACGGTTCTACAGTTACATTGTGGCAAGCAGTGGTTGTGTTCGGTGTGAAGGATACAGTTTTGGAACACGCCACAGAGGAAATTATTATGCAGTTACATTACACAAATACTTCATTTATTTTATTCGCATTATAAAAGCCCTAATGATTTTGCCTTTCCCTGCTTTACACTCCAGATGAAATCCTCTGACCGTCTGTGTCAGCTTGGCAGCAGAGTACGTTTCACATTATCATGAGAGTGACCTACTTGGTCAATCAAGGGAAGGAGGGAAAACTCCAGAGGATTTGGTTTTCAGAGTCCCTGCCAGAGTGACTCATGAGGCAGCCAGAGCTACCCATACCACCAGCAGCAGCAGCATCTCCTGCCACAGAGCGGAGAATTCTCCTATGAAGGATTAGCACCGCAGCCCTGAAATTACCACCTCAATCTTTCTAAGGGAGCTTCCCAAATTAACCAGTGTGGCTGCAGCACCTGACCTTCCCCTGTTTTCCAGCTCCCTGGAGTCAGGCCCTTGCTCTGACACTACTAGCTAGGCACAAACCCACCCATGGCCAACAGCTGGCATTGGTCTCACCACCGGTTACATCAGTCTTTGGTGACAGCGCAGTGACAGCAAGCCTCGCTGCCTCTGACCATGCATGCTGGGGTGCCTGATCCTGTTTTTTCGTTAGGGATTCCTGTCTGTTAGGTGGTGCAAAGAAACACAGTTCAGAGTCACCCAGTTTCCAGGATGCCATCACCCGGGGCAAGCAGGAGGAAATCTTTGTAGCTCTCCTTCCTCCTACCGCAACCCAAGTTAAACACATTCTCCCACCTATCTTAATTACCTCTCCATCCCTACCACAGGCCCATGTGCACTTTTAACCTAAAAATGGAACTAGGGCAGGATGAGAGCTTTGCAGCCATCTGAGCCAAGCTGAACCCGATTCTCTGCCTTCAGTTCCTCTGCCAAGAGATAGTAATAAATAATGACAAATATCAGATGGGACTGTCTCTCTTTTTATGGAGAATCACAAATGAGACGCAAACAACTGAGGTGTGGGCTATAAGGTCCTTGTTTTCTGTTCTGTAAGGGCTCTAAGAAGAGTTGTTGTGCCCAGGAATGTAGATGTAGAGGTTGAATGTATCTGGGGACCCCAGCCCAAGACTCCCTCCAGAGGAAATCTTCAGACCAAAGAGATGTTGACGTAGTTTGCTAGTCTGATTGGGCTTGATCCAACACACGTTGAAATCAACTGAAAGACTCCCACTAACATCCGTGTGTGCTAGATTAGAGCTTAGATACAATAGACTATTTAATTTGCACTAAGGAGGAGGTTCAGCATAAACAGAAAACAGTATGGTTGGTTACGTGCTGGCACCACACACCAGTTTTAAATGTCACAAGCTCCTTTCACAGCACTGGTTGGTGCAAGTGGACAGGAAGCTACTGAGACAATGTTATGCATCGCTACTACTTTTCTCTTCATCACAGTCAACTTTTTGTTGAAAGAGAGGCTGGATCTTTGGGGGCAGTTTCAGATACTACTATACTGAATTAAACTCTAGAACTGTTTATCCATAAAATTCTAATAAATAGGTTTTAACCACCCCAAATCAGCTTTCAAAGAGGTTCTTAGTAAAAACAAATTCTTCATGCTCACAAAGAACTTATTAAATAGTGCATCACACTGGAAATTGTACTATGGGAAAACTTTCAAACAAAACATAGAAAGTAGTAAACTTCCCCACTTTAATGCTATTGAATTACTTCAGGAAGAAAATGTCAACATGACATTTACACTTCTTTGGTGTAGTAAATCCATACTGCTCCAATTATTATTGAGAAATGGTGCCATGTCCATATACTTACAGCCATAACAGGTACTGTGCCCTCAGAAGCAAAAGAAAAGATTACCATCTTTTCTAGACTTTTCTGTATTGGTGCGTGGCTGGTTTCCTTTGCTCAGACTGTATTGCAGCTGGGATAAATATTGAGGACAATATATAAATATCATTCTGGATAACTGCTCTGTTATTACTGTGTAATTACAGCACATCTACTCTCCAGAAATCCAGTTAAATAAGGCAGGATTGTGCTGCAGATCAAATGTATATCCTATCAGAAAACTTTCCTCACAAGCAACTGAAATTGCGCTTGTGCATACCTAAACTGGGGTAGATAGTATGGCCAGTTCTAACGTCAAGATCATCTCAGCACCAAGCCAGTCTCTTAGTCCATAAGGTATTTTTAACTCATGCCTGTGTGCTCCCCCTCATAACTTCTGAGTGCTTCTGCAGTGGGAGAGTGACTGGTATGACAGATCCAGCATATTACTTAATATTATGCAGTCCTACTCACTAATTACTGAGATCAGAACCCTATCTTTAGAAGAAAAAAATAAAATCACAATTCAACAGCAAGCATAATGACAAGAAAAAAAAAGAAAAAATAACAGGAAATCTGCACTCAGATGTTTGTTGCATTTAATTTGTTTTCAACTTGAATATGCTCCTTGTACGAGGTATAATTTTTTTAACACTTATAACACTCTGAAAAGTTCTTCATGATCCTGGATAGGAAGAAAAAAATCATTAAGGAAAGAATTCAGTTGCATATGAGTTACAGTTGTAAAATTAATCCTCTCACCTAATGATAGATCAGAAAACCCACAAGCTGTCAGATTTTCAAATTATACCAAAATTTGTCAAGTATATCCTCATAATTACATGTAATAACTGTCATGTGAAATTTCTCTTTATTCCCTTTTGCCATTCTTATCAACTAACCTGCAAATTGCTCCAAATGTAAGTCAAGACCTTCTGCTAAACCTACCAAACCGCCTGAAACAAAACCCACACATTTCTTTTAGGTAGCAGAATCCCCCAAAAAATAGTAATAATCAGATGTAATTTACAGAGCTAAAATATACAGCAATATTGTTAATAAAGAACAACAGAAAGTTCCATCAGAGAAGTATGTGTGAAATTGAAACATATTTGTTACAAAATAATGAGAACTAACGATAATGAGAACTCGGCTGATATCCAGCCCCCACAACTACAGCAGATTAAGGAGGGGCTTGGAGCTACACTGTGTGGAGCTGGCTGTTCTTACAGCACTGAAACCAGATTTTGCTCCTCTCCTATCAACAGTTTTTTGTTGAACCAAGACAGAAAAGATCATAAACTAATAATGTTATTTTTAATTCATTAAATCTAGGTTGGATATTAAGAAAAATTTGTGCGAGTGGAGACAGTAAAGCACTGGAATAAACTGCCAGGGGAGGAGATGATATAGTCTCCATCTTTACCGGCCATTAAAAATAGGTTAGCCAGTGCTGACATTAGCCCACGTCAGGTGAGAGGCTGAGGGAGGTGATCCCCTGAGGTCCCTTCCAATCTAAATTGTTCTAGGGTTTTAAATTTGTATCGAGAACAATACAGATAATACTGATCCTGCCTTGAGACAATAACTTGGGGTTGATCAACCTTTTGAAGCACCTTTCAGCCCAGTGTTTTGGTTAGGTGGTTTCTCCATGTTAGCTGTGCTTCAACATCCACCCAGCTTTACCTGGGAGGGAATTCCCTTTGCATTTCGCGTTCCTTTCTGCTGTGAGTGAGCCAGGGAGGGCTGAGACCACACCAGAGGAGAGCAGAGCCCCAGCAGCAGGACAAGAGTCTGAGGGGACAGGAAGGAACCTCTGGGCAGAAGCAGGACCCTGCCTGGCAAAATTAACAGTGGCCTTGAACAATGAGCAAATCTTTGGAATTGGAAAAATAGGATGTTGGAAAAAGGAATTTCTCAGGAAAAAAAGGTCTAAGCTAGAACGAAGGTTATGAATATCTCCAATGAATGGGAATGTAATTTACAATAGTATTGTCTTCTCTTCAGAAGGCATTGTTAAGGAGACAGTGTTTGGCTGTCCTGATATAAAGGCAAGTCAAATTCAAGCTGAATGTTAGAAGAGCCTAAAATCCAACTGGTCTGTAAACAAGTCATACAGAGGTTCAGCTAGATACCTTCACAATTTTCCAAGTCACTGAAGCAGTGAAGGTCTCACTTATTTGAAGAGAGGACTAACTGACTACTGGCTTTTTTTTTTTCAATCCTATTTTATTTATTTTATTTTTTTAGTTGTAAGGAGGCAGTGGCAAAGATACTTAGGAGATTTTAAAGGTATATTTACATTTCTGGAAGCCTTATTAAGTGTAAAGAGACTTTTAAAGTGCATGTCTTCCTGGAAAAGATGAAAACATTTTATTCAGAAGAAAAAAATACATTAAATGTTGTTTTTTTCCATTCTAGCTATAATAGTTCGTGTTTACAGTACTCCAGCAGCTTCCAGGGTTCACTGAAGATAATGAATGACTGCTCATAATTAAGGATTTCAGAGGATTTTTTTCTATGCATCATCCCACTATGAAAATTGCAGGTTTACCACTGCCCATCGCCACCACTTCAGTGACAGATTGGAACACTATTACTTAACATCTCAAGAATGGTTAAAATTTTAGATTGCTCTTTGACAGAAAACAAAAAATATTTACCCAAAGGAAATGCTGGTAGAAGACAACATTCATTGAGTAATCTCTCTATATAAGTAGAAACAGTAGTAATAGTGCTATTCTGCGAAGAAGGTCCATAATGGAGCTTGGATGAATTTATTCACCTCTCCCCAAATGATGAATGTTCTCTGCATAAGATTTTCTGAATAATCTGAGGAGGATGAATATATTTAAGTACACTAAATATTTGCTTAGTTGAAAATGTGTGCCCATTATGTTTTAATTACTATTTGATTTTACTGTGATGTTTAAAACTCTTTTCCTTAATAAATTTAAAAAATTCTTTGGAATTCAAATGGAAGCTAGGGAGGAAAAAAATTTTTTTTTCCTTAATCTGCCTGGAAGAAGCATTATCTTCATCAGTCAGTGCTGCAATCAGCATAATTTATCTAATATGGAAATGCCTCTGACTAAAATGCAGTAAACACTACAGTCCAATGTACGCAAATTAGGGCTAAAAAGAAAAAAAAAAATCTGACCCTACCTTTTTATTTAACTAAGTAAGTTCTAAGAAAATAACAGTACAAATTTGGGAAAGGGTTTTTTCACAGAAAAAAATAATAAATATAGTAGGGGCAGAAGCAATTTGTTATTCCACGAATTTGAATTGATCAGCCTGTTATTTGCAATCTAGAAAACACATTTCTCCAGGGATGCAAAACTGCCGTGGTATGTGCTCCAAACAGAATGCTGAATTGACTGCCCAAAGACAGACTCATACTGTGACATATCAGTTTCCACTGCCATGGTCTGTCATACTTATTGGAAGAATTTGAAAAAATAATGAGATTTAAATGGCTGCCTCATAGAAACTGTCTTTTAATAATTGTTAAAAATCATTATCTTCTGAATAAATCTATAAGAAAAATTATTATCCTTTTCCTAGTATTTTTTTGACACCAGGAAATCTATCTGTGTAAGCCTGCACACTCTGACTGGTCTTATAAAAGCTCTGTATCACTGAATGTTTCCATGTAGATGGAATCAGTGGTTTGCTAAGAGGTGTCACATGCTGCACAGAAGCCATGTTGCAGAATTACCAAGTCTGATAGCTGTGAATAGGACTATCATACAGGGAGTTGAAGTTGACTACAAGGGGTGGCTAGGCAGCAAGAACCACATTTTTGAGTCTGCATGTCAAGTTGATGGTAAATTTGAAAAATTCATTAGATCTCAATAATCCTGAAGGGAAGATTTAAGGATGATGGAGAACGAAGAGAAAGTTGTAACAGAGTAAAATGTCTTCTGAGTAGCTCTGTCTCAGCAACTAGGACAGAAAAAGAATGACCAAAGAATGGAAAGAAAGATGAAATCAAGGGTCTTTGTACACTAAGAGGGCTGCCAAAAAATTGGCAGGGCTTAGACTGCTGAAAACACTTGGAGGTTGTTTTCTTGTGGATCTGCAATTCTTCTGTATTTTCTCTGCAAGTGAAATTTAGGTTAGAGGGAAGACAGCACATGCTTACATAACAGTGCCTGTGCTGAATCTGCATGTTAATAACTTCTGCTATTGTACATTTTCTGAAGAGTGAAATACAAGCATAAATTTCAGGGGGGAGGCTGGAAAGACCTTGGCTGTGGCTCATTTCACCTACTCCACATGGGTGGCTCCCATAGTGCTGCAGCGTCTCCCCGACTCTCACACAGCCAAAGGGAAGCTACACTGCTCTGTTGCAGCCAGGTGAATGTGCATGTTTGTGGGTTTTTTCCTCTCCTGACTGTCAGCGTCTCCTTCATGTGAGCCAATGTGGATGTAGTGCCTCAACACAGGAGCTCAGATGACCCATCCAGAGCTGGGTTTCAGGGCGCATCATGTCACTAGGACTCTGATGAGTGCTCAGCAGGGAGTGGGACTGAGAGGCCTAGTGCTGGTTTCAGAGCAATAGGACTGGAACTAATACAAATGCTTGATTTTTGGTAGCAGCTGCATGCTTTTAGAATGTCACTGCTAATGCTGTGAGAGCTCCTATGTCAGACACTCCTCCAAAAACTATATAACTACAGTCACCCAGACAGTGATACAATGCCTAAATCGTGCCAAGTCCTAACAAATCAAGCATATGTGCACTCAAGGGTTGAGTAAAGCATTCTGAGTAACCAGCATGTGGAGAGGCAGGGAAACACTCATCAAGGCTTGATGAGATATTGTGCTGGACACAAACACCACCACAACTTGTTATAAAATGGCTTTTAAAGAAGGCTTTGTTGGAAAAAAAAAAAAAATTCTTATTCCTAGACTCAAAGCCAGAAGTTCATCTTACGCTGGTCTCAGAATTTGTGCAGAGCAATCATGAATATGAACAGCCCAAAAGTCTGTTCTTGAGCCCAGTAGCCAGCAAGGTTTGCACATTGCTGATTGCAGACATTCAGGGCTCATGGCTGTACCCAGCTGCTTGGGCAGGCGCCATCGCTTGCTTTGAATGGAAAGCTTGCAGAGGTCCCAGCTCTCCCACAGACCAGGCAGGGGCTCAGGAGGGTGCTCTGCATGTGCCACTCAACTTGCATGAGGAATATAAGCAGCCAAATGACTTGAAGACAAACATGAATGAAAATACAAAAACAGTGAAAACACAGAGGCACATCCTCGGCAAGCACAGGTATTTGGTTTGGAAAGTTGTAGTTAGGGAACCTATCACTCAGCAGGGGTAGCATATATTTAAACCAGGATTGTGGGCTTTCATCAGTTCCCCATTTTAAAGAAGAATTGGGTCTAAAGAGATTTCTCTGCCTTTGAGGAAAGATCTAAATGTCTGCTGCAGACAGCCTGCATATTTTTTAAAGGGACAAAAAAGTCCTGAAAATGATGGTCAAAATAATGATTAAGAAAGTTTGAATTAAAACAAGTCAACAAAACACTGTGGTTTAATTTTGAGTTGATCCACAGACCTACGAAGTTCATAAAAGGCACAATCACAAAATGCTGCATGTCACAAGGGGACTATCTCCCCACATGCTTACATTTCTAAGTATGTACTCATGCTATTTACTAATCCAGACTCTGTTTTGAGTTCCCAGACAAATACAAAATGAGAAGAGATTCAGCTTCATTGATACATGGCAGTCTAAGGCAAAGTACAAGAAGTATATAAAGACATAAGAGAAATACAAAACCAGAATGAGACATAATTATATAATTTACCCAAACACACACACACATACACACACAAAGTTCTTAGACATTGCTGGAAAATAAAGTTTTGAAAAGAACAGTTGATCTTATGAATATCTACATGAGCTTCATGTCAGCAAGAGAGAATGAACAAGGAACTTCATTTGACAATTTAACAAGTGGTTCACAAAGGCAGTAGGTTGATTGGAGGTGCATATGCAGTCTGTAAGAGATGGTAGTGTAGGAGTAGACTATGAACAACCTGGAGAGCAAAGACAAGTAGCTCATATTATAGCTCACTAGCCAAGTACAAGGATTTGTCACTGATGCCTCTCATCAGATTTTTCAGGGTGGCAGAAGCACTACCCTGCACTCTGGCAGTAATCCTGCAAACTACATAATTTGAGCATATTCTTTAAAGCATGAGATTGTCTTTGTTGTAATGATTCACTGGTACATGTCTGAGAGACCTCCACCTACAAGTTTTTAATAGAACCTGGAAAAAATGCTAATAAATTAATTATAATTCCTTTCAAAGCATTTCTTTGTTGCTTCAGGTCTGTTCTGCTGAAAGACCAGCCCAACCAGTAACCCATTGATCCAGCAGAGCCCTTTTACCTAATTCTAACAGCTGGCTCCACATGAAACTTTTTTTTTTAATTGGAATTTCCAACAAGAATCCAAGATGCAAATTTTTTGTTTTAGGGCAAATGCAGAAGATTTTGTAAAGATGTTTCACCTGCCCTGTTAAGCTTCAGATGGAATCTCCAGTCCTCTGAATTTTGGGATCCAGCTATGCAGGTCTCTTTCCCAGCAGCAAGCAGAGGGCATGGGAGGTTCAGGGGAATTCTCACCAAGCCATGGAAAACCTCCAGAAGCATGGTAGACTTCAGAAATCACTGCAATAGTCTCTCTACAGAGTGGCTTCACAGTTTTGTGAGGAGAGTCCCTTTTGCTCCCACAGCTTCAACCTATTTCATCCACTGAGGTCAGTCACCATTTACCATCCCGGTGAAATTTGTCTGTGGACTTTAACATTTAAAAATAAGCGTGCTTAAAAACAACATTTGAACAAGCATATGCATCTTTTTCCTACACACTGAGATACCAGATCTGTACTTCACTCACAAACGTTGGTAACATTACCACAGCCAGCAGAAGCAGCAACTTATGTTGATAGGAAAGTCCAGAAAGGAACAAGACATTTCTGTGAAATATACTTACAAAAGAAACTAATGTTAAACCAAATCAATAGAAAATGAAAGTAAGAATTCTAAAATTTATTCCAAAATTGAGTCATCTCTGCCATAATAAATAATGCATCTAGTGAAGAAAAAAAAAGGTGTACCTAAGAGAGATCTTTTTTCAGCAGTGTTCACTTTAAATTGATCTGACTGTGCAAAATAGCTGTAAGTGACAAAGTATCCCTGAAGCATACAAATCACTGTATGGTACACTTTAAAAATGCTAAGGACTATTAGGATTTAAAGCAGGTGTCCATGCAGAGATGCACAGTCTAGCAGAAAGTGGTGATCTACTTCCAAATCAGCAGCCCTGCTTCCATATTCCACCCACACATCCTACCCAAAACCAGGACACGTTGGGAAAACAGTGCTGGCTGCCACTACAGCCAGGGGACTGTACTCTTCACAGGTCTCCTTAAAGAGCTCCTGTCCTGCTCTCATCTTCGTAAAGCCCCCTTCCCATCCCATGGAGGCAGCCAACAGCAGGTCTTTGCAAACAGACCAGGAATACTGCATATGCCACCCGCGCTCATGAGGCATTTGATCTGGTTGTGGCTGTTTGCTTTGCACTCACAGGGTACTTGACATGAAATTCACGAGAAAGAACAGCAACTCTGCATTGCAAGACAATGGCTTGTAGCTACTTCACAGCTGGGAAATACCTATAATGTAGCTCAAATTAAAGATAATGCTTTTATTCTTAACAAGAAAATGTTTTTTGAAGTCACATGCTAGTGTCTTCTTTATTAAAACTCGACACTGCAATCTAGAGATTGTAAGACTGCAGTAATTTGATTAATTTATTTTTAATTTCATAGCACATTTCTAGTCCTCTAGGTTGAATACTGTGTTTTACAGATACCAAATATAGAAGGTAAAAATAAGCATTTTTTTTTAAATATTTCATGCCTATTTGTTCATCTCATGCTCTAATTCATGACCGGAATACTAAGAATTCAGCAATACATCTGTATGATTGCATAAATACAACAGAAGAAGTTGGAATCAATTATGGAGAAAACTTTCTTATTCTGAACTTATTTAAAATAAACTTTAGTTCTAAGTTTTCATGTTTCCACAAAATCTACTTCTTTTCTACTGTTTATGTTTTCAGATTCTGATAAGGGTATCCTTGAAGGCAGCCAATAACTGCAGAGGACATACACAGTACAGCATAAACATCTAGGAACCCATGCCTCAGGTTATACACTGCATGGTATGTTTGTTTCTTTGAAGGCTTTGTAATTAATCATTAGAATGAAGGTGACAAAACTTGGTGTTATGCTACCACTACCTAGAGTTCAGCTTCAATATCAAATTTTACAGCTTCGGGACCTCATAGATAACAAGACGTTATCTGGCTGTCTTCAAGGCCAGGCTGGATGAGGCTTTGAGCAACCTGGTCTAGTGGAAGGTGTCCCTGCCCATGGCAGGGGGGATGGAACTAGATGATCTTTAAGGTCCCTTCCAACCCAAACCATTCTATGATTCTATGATTCTAAGATTAGCACATATTAATCCCTTAATCCTTTTTCTAATTGTTATGAAATCTAGAGTAATTAACAACTTCAGTCATTCCTGACCAGCTTTTTTATTGGACATCAGGTTTCATCACCTATGCCTGAATTTGTAGGCACAAACACTGCATAGTGTGATAAAGCCCAGGTGAGAAGACATGGACACTTCAGAGACACCATGAATATTACATGAGTGGAGTGTGTGCATCATTATAAATCTTTTTTCCTGAAAGAGTTTACTATGTGAAGAAATCACTTCATTCAAGAAGAATAAAGAAAGAAATATTCAAAACTTACTATGCTACATAACAAGATTTTCCAGATACCTCCATAGAATCATAGAATCATAGAATGGTTAGGGTTGGAAGGGACCTTAAAGATCATCTAGTTCCAACCCCCCTGCCATGGGCAGGGACACCTTGCACTAGACCAGGTTGCTCAAAGCCTCATCCAGCCTGGCCTTGAAGACAGCCAGATAACATCTTGTTATCTATGAGGTCCATCTTTTACGGGCTTCATTTTGGTGCTGTTTCTGGTATTGTTTCAGTAGTCTTCTAAGTCTCTGAGCTTTATTTTGTAACTCTGGCTGGTTTACTACAGATCTTTTAATTGCTAGATAAGCCAAAAGTAGTTTAACCACTATTTACCTTTGAATAAAGTGTTTGCACTATTTAAAAGCCTGAGGAGAAAACTTAAGCTAAATTTGAAAATTCTACAACTGGAAGTATAGTCTACGTTTTTGAGGAGGAAAACTGAATGTTGATGTTTCTTTTTCTTTGGACCGTAGCAGCAGCCTGGAAAATTACCATGGGTCCTACATGAAAGGAAATTATTAAACTCAGATAAAATTCTTAAATGTTACCGGTGTTCTCATCACAGCATACAGCAGTTTTACCCAAGCAAGTGCATTCAGACAGGAAAAGCAAAGCTGCAAAGCGCTCTGAGGGGGATGATTTAATATAGTTAGTTTTCCTACCCCAACAGGTTTGGTTCAAAGGCAGCCTTTACATCTCTGCATGGTATTGGCATGTACACTGCACATAAATCATTAGGCACTGCATCAGCTGATGAGTTCAAGATCAGCAAAGACACAGTGTGGTCTGTTTTCTGCTCTAGAGGGTCATAAACCAGCTGGGGGTAATGAGGGAGGTAGGAGGTTTGGAGGTCCAAGCCTATGGGATGAACACTTTTTTGGAACCTATCTAGTGTCTATAAAGTACCTTCAGTATCTGTGCCTAGAGGCGTGGCACACTGCCAAACACCAAGTTTGGTTTTAATATACTGTTCAACTCACTCCTCTTTCAAAATGGCGTTTTGAATGCCAAAATGCATTAGAATGCATTTTTTATCCACATCACAGTGATCAAGTCAATTCTTACGTAATTATTAAGGAAGAAGGTGAACTTCATGGTAGGACACCATTGTATAAATGCTTATAACACAAGGAGCAGACAAGAAGCAACCAGAACTCACAAGAAATGAGTCAATTGGTATTGGGAAGGTGGGAAGAGGAAAGACATGACCACAGTCAAAACCTTCTGTAACCACTTTGACATTTCTGGACCTGTTATGAAAGGTGCAATTAAATGACATGAGAATCTGGGAGGTTTAGATACCTATTCATCTTGTGGTAAACAACCTGCCTATGGCCAGAATATATGAAAGATAAGTCCTTTTCTGTTTTTGCAGTGTCTAATTGCTTTCAAGGGAAACCATGTGATAATTCAAATATATTATCTAAACCAATTATGTTATAAAAAATGTTAAGCCAGTACCTACCTTACACATACTCAGTATTTACAGAATACTCAATGGTTCCTGAGACATGTTTCTCAAATTTTTCTTATAGAAACTGACCTATGAACGTAAGAGTTTTGTCTTGATCCTAAGCACCAATGCAGAATTCAATTTATATTTAAAATAATTAGGTGGTAGGCCAGTTTTAAGGGATGTTTTTAAGATCAGTGACACACAATAGATGAATGCTATCAAAATTATTGTATGAGTTCCTGTTTGTCCATTAACACTTTTATTTAAAAAAAAAAAAAAAAAAGAGGGTGGAAAAAGCACCTTTCTTAACCAGTGGTCCTAACTAAAAGCACTACCTGTACACCCAATAGCTTGGCCTGTCTATCATCCCTGGAGATTTGCTGTCAAGATTACCAAAGCTGTGATTTCTTTAGCAACCATGGGAGTTCTACTCCAAGTTTGACCTTACAAACCTTTTTCTGTTACTGTCAGATACTTTATTTTATTTAGTACACTTTAAAGTAATATATATGCCTGTCCCTGAAGTCAGTAGAAGCCTTTCTTTTGTCTTCAAAATGGATGAGATCAGACTTATAAAGGAATATTTTTCCCCATCTATAGATAGAATCAGATTTTCAAATTGTAAATGTTTTCATACAAGAACAAGCCTCTGACCATGGTAGACTTGAGCAGTTTGAATTATCTCCCCACTGCAGTAGAGCAAATTCAGGCTTAGCCCATGGAATCAGTCAATAGATATTAATGCAAATAGATATGAATACCAAAATACTTTGAAAAACAATGATGTTGCCTCTGCAGTTTTGAATGCCAATAAAATCTTCTTTATATAGATGGATCTCATGACTAGAAATCAGTGAACAGTCCCAGGCCTAGTGTTGTCTGGTCTCCCAGAGATGCATGTCTTGTCTCAATAGATCCCACTAAAATAACTGTGTTCTCTGCAGTTCTTCCACTTCTCCTTCATAGTCTGTAAAGCTCTATGAACATTAATTTCATCTTTTTCACATATCTCTAAAATACCTGCTAGCCAAGAGGCAGCACGTGTATTGCCTGAGACACATCCGTCCTGAATGGCCTGCCAGTGCATGTGCTGATGGGATACGTGACAAACTACACTGAAAAAAGTAGCTCTTGAATTCCCATTGCAGTTCTCACCAAAGCCAGGACAGTCATCAAGACTATTTTTTGCCCAGCCACTGATTTTCGTAACTTTGAGACTTCATGCTTTCCTGTCAGATTTGATTGAATTTAGCCAACTTCAAAATTTACTGGGGGGAAATTACAGAAAGATTGATGGATGGACAGACTGACAGTGCACTCACACAAGTCTCACTTCCTTGGGAAGCCAAGGTAAACAGGGCCAGATTCATAGCCTATGGTTGTAGGCATTGTCAGCATACATATGTGTATCATTATTGTTCACTGCCTCTGCTCAACGCTTTGACTGATGGTCATATAATGGGGAAGGCATCTGATATTTTTATCCTTTATCTTCTAATTAGCAGAGCATATTTCTTTCCAGTGATCCACCCAATGCCAGCAATTAATGCAGTGTTATGTTTCCTCAAGGTCTTTCTTACTCTACTCACATTTCTTTGTGCCTCACAAACGTATAATCGCCATCCCAGGGTGAGAACATTGCTGTTTTGACAGCAGAAAAGGGTAAAATGAGCTAAATGTCTGTAGATACAACCTGTTTTGGAGCTGAGGTTGGGATTTCAAGTGAGTACCTCCCAAACTGCTCTACGGCACTTTGCCTAGCAACCACTGTTCCAGCACAACCACTACCACTCAGTCCTGGCACAAGCCTGGACATACACACCTTATCTGGAAGGTGGATGGGCCCAAGGACCTTGGCCTCGCTTTCCCTCCCTGCTTCCAGAGAGACCATCTGTTCTTCTCAGTGCCTCTTTGCTTTGTGCTTGCACAGAGTCAGCCTTAGAAAAGACAGTTCATCTTTACCTATTGTTTTTGACATACTGCCATTATTTTGTTGACTATGCAACTAAAAAGAAAATCTCCATTCCCTTCCTGTCAGGCTTAATCTATCAACCAAATCTGAATGGAATTTCATAGGGCAAAGAAAATGCACTTCTCTAGTCACAGTACTTTATGCCTCCCAGATTTCTGAAGGCTTCCGCAAACCAAAACAGTTCATAAATATTCTTTAAATGGAGAAATTAGACAACCTAAATAGAGAGAGCACTGTTCTTAGACCCCTAATAATATTCACAGGAGATTTAATTTGATTTCTTGGAAAGATTTCACCTGCAGCCACCATCTGGCTCACTGAGACAGAGCTGAAGAGCTTCCCCAGTAGATCTCATTAATCCTATTGCATAGCGTGGAATATTTTGAGGACCTCTTTCTCCTCTTCTTTGCAGTGTTCCTGAAGGCTGAATGCATTACATGGAGTTTACAAATTGATGGCATCCTTCTGAAGCTGGATCCAGGCAGAGCACATTAGCCTAGCTGTTAAAAATTATCGCATACTGACAGCAAGAAGGTTTACTGTTTCATAATTCTGATTTCTTCTTTCCCTTCACTGATACTTACATTTTGTAAAGATTGGAGGGGTCAGGGTTGGAGCACTGACTTTAAAATTTTATGTCTCTTTCTACAATTTTTTTCCTTAAAATGTTCCTGAGGAAAACTGGTTTTGTCTCTTATTTTCACTTTTCTTTAAATAATCAACAGGTTTTAACCTTTATTTTCCATTATGCTTTAATTGAATTATTTTAATAAAATTAATAAACCTTCTTTAGCATTACTGAGAGTTAAAGGCTGCTGGGGAAAGTGCTGCAGATGTCAGCACTTACCCTTGTGTAGGTCAGGAGAGTCCTTCCACAGCATGCCCCATTTCCTCTGTCTCTGACTCAGCAGTACATTCAAGATTGCTCGTGCACCCCAGGGCCAGAGCCCAGCTGAACTCTCATCACACTTACCCCCATTTAATTTCTGTGGCTTCAGAGAGTGTGTTCTTTTTTCTCTACTATACAAGAGCAGGATCATACTTCTGGCCTCCTGGGAATACTGTTCCTTGTCTTTCCTCTGGCCAGATGCTATTAGGAACTCCTGCAATTGTTTGTTGCTTTATTTTTATACATACATGTTGGTGGCTCAAACAACCTTCCAGTGTCTTGCAGAAAGAAATGTGTCAAACATAAGAGGCCTCAAAGTCTCTGCAAGAAACCTGAAAGAACTAGCACTCAGTGTGACAAAATCCTTGTCAAATCTAATTTTGCCTTTACTTCTTATTCTTCCACAAAAGTGGAAAAAAAAAAATGTGCAATGACCTATTATATCAATTACAGAAGCTGTCCTGTGAAGATACCTATCTGATGGGGATACCTGTCTGTGGCTTAAACATACTAACTCCTTTTTTTCCTAATTCTCTTCCAGTCTGCTATGAATTTGTTGTGATTGCTACAAAGAATCAGCCCTTTTTAAAATAACTATGCCCCTGAAATTGCTCTTGTCAGTATGCAATTCTCCTTTTATTCACTTATTGCAGCTATTTGTTTATCCCTTCCACAGGCAAACAGCTGGTAAGATATGTGTGCATACACGACTTTGTATCTGATTTTAGCATTCTCCTGTTTTTAAAATAGTAGTTAACTTCCCTAGAAGAAAAGCAAATTCCTACTTCAACCTGGGATAAAAGGCAACCTACAAGGCACCACTCAAATGAATTGCTTTTTCATGTAATTCCGCATTTTAAACAAAGCCGCCGTCTAAAGGCCTTGCTGTAATGGAAGGTTTCCCCAGCTTACATAATAGTTCACACAGACAGACAGTCCTTCAGAGGCTGCCACTGCAATTCAGACAGAACTAGCCTAGTCAAAAATACCATCTAGAATAATAAGCTAACAGCCCCTGGATCTTGAACCCAAAGGAGCCCCCCACCCCCTTCTATTTTTTTCCCCAAGGATGCCCCCAGCTATAGAGCAAAAGCAGAGCACCAAAGGGAAAGAAATAGGACTGACTTTGTCTTATTAACATGGCACGCATGCATCTGGCATTTACAGAAACCTGCTATGAGCAACTCTAAACTCTACAAATAAGTGTCACTATGGAAACGAATCAAATGAGCAGAAGTATGAGAGAGACCGCCCCGGGAAAATGTCTGCTAGGGATAAATATTACTATAAACAAATTATTTAGCTTAAAGGGCCTCACTGAAAAGGTTGAAAAGGCTGGCCAGGTGTCTCAGGGCTCTGGTGCAAGTTCATGACTTTTTCTCACCAGGTCGGTATCCAGGAGCATTGTGCATCTGTGAAGGGAGAACAGAGCCTGCTTCATTCCTATGCGCCCCGGAGCTCTTGGCTCAGAGGAAAACCTTGCTTATATCCTCCAGGAGGATGGCTTCTTGGCAGAGTGGTTTGTCCCTGAGCTCATGAGGATCAGGAAAAATAGCTGGGGAAAGTGGCAACTCAAATACAAATCACAGAATCACAGAATCTTTTAGGTTGGAAAACACCTGTAAGATCAAGTCGAGCCATAAACCTACCACTACCAAGTCCTCCACGAAACCATGTCCTTCAGCACCTTGCCTCTTAAAATCCATTCAGGGATGGTGACTCAACCACCTCCCTGGGCAGCCTGTTCCAAAGCTTGGTAACATCAGCTGATCACATGGTTCCTGCTGCATCACAGCACTGATTAACAACACCCATCTCTTCAAATTCTACCACCTTGTTCTGCATGACACCTTCCTGCACCAGATTCCAATATCCAAGGATCCCTTTCAGGATTATTTGTAAGAACTATACAATAGGAAAAAAAAATCAGAATTAAATGTTTTCAACACGTTGATCTTGTTAGACTGGAAGCCAAAAATATGCTTTATTTCAAATAACTATAAAAGTTACAATACTTTACTTTTAGAGAATATCTAGGCCACTTCTCTAAAGCAAACACCACCTTCACTATCTCTTTTCTACAGTCAGCATAAGGAACTACGTGTGCACACTTCACATTTAGTAATTTGTAAAATAACATGTAAAAAAGAAATAGTAGGTATACAAAAGTTCAGCATGAGCCGGCAGTGTGTGCTGGCAGCCCAGAAAGCCAACCGTATCCTGGAGAAGGATACTTCTCTCTTATCAGGAGAAGTGTGGCCAGCAGGTTGAGGGAGGGGATTTCCCCCCTCTGCTCTCGTGAGACCCCACCTGGAGTGCTGCGTCCAGCTGTGGAGCCCTCCACATCAGAAGGATATAGACCAGTTGGAACGAGTCCAGAGGAGGCCACGAAGATGCTCAGAGGGCTGGAGCACCTCTGCTATGGGGACAGGCTGAAAGAATGGGGCTTGTTCAGCCTGGAGAAGAGAAGGCTCCGGGGAGACCTTATTGCAGCCTTCCAGTACCTGAAGGGGCCTACAAGGAAGCAGGGAGGGGACTTTTTACAAGGGCCTGTAGTGACAGGACAAGGGGTAATGGGTTTAAATTGATAGCGGGGAGATTTAGTTTAGATATCAGCAAGTTCTTGCCGGAGAGGGTGGTGAGGCACTGGACCAGGTTGCCCAGAGAAGCTGTGGATGCCCCATCCCTGGAAGTGGTCCAGGCCAGGCTGGATGAGGCTTTGAGCAACCTGGTCTAATGGACAGTGGCCCTGCCCCTGGCAGGGGGGGTGGAACTGGATGATCTTTAAGGTCCCTGCCAACCCAAACCATTCCATGATTCTATGGGATATATTTGAATATAGAATCATGAATATAGTATATTCAAATATACTATTTACTACAGGCCCTTGTAAAAAGTCCCCTCCCTGCTTCCTTGTAGGCCCCATGTCATACTGTACTTGGTTACAACATTGTGCTACATTATTAACAGCAATCCTTCTGAAGAAAAGAAACCAAACGTGGAGTTTGTGTGGAAGCCAGTAAATGCTCTTATTCAGACTCAGGGGTAAAATAGAAAGGTAAACATGTAGTCTCCTGACTTTGATCAAGCAGCACCTTCAGGCAGCTATGACCTACTACTCCTCAGATCACAGCAGTGGTCTTTAAAGTAGAACATCCAGCAAATTTTGGAAGAGAACAGAGGGATAGTCAGCAGCTGAGTCTAATCAAAGTGAATATTAGATGTTTCAGACTAAAAACTGAGATAAAATATAATCATGTTGAACACTACCAATAGTTACTTCTCAATTTTGCCCTTTCAATAATAATTGGTAATACAAATGTCCTTAAGTGGTTCTGAATATTTGGCTCTGGGAATCACTGTGACAGGTCACAACATGCAGAAATCATCACTGGTGACGTTTTCTTTTCAATGATGGGCCAACACCAGGAAATTCACAGACAGCAGCTTTGAAAGGTTTATAAATTATTTGGTTTCCAGTAAAATAACGTGGAGGGAATTATACGTGAGGTTTAAAAATATATTTAATCAGAGAGGAGATTAAGTTGATAGAGTAATCGACAAACATTTTTTTGAATAAAACAAGGATAGCTCAGTGGGCATTGGTAGGTGGTAACTACTGATCGTGCTTTTTATCTGTGGCTCTCACAGACTTCTGGTAAACAGCGCATGGAATAGAGAGCCTGTGCAAGCTTTTTTATGCCACTTTACTGCCCAAAGCGAATCTTCTCTTACTGACAGCTCGTAGGAAGCATAAGTAAAGCAGGCCTCTAGCTATTGAGGGAAAGAAATTGCAACAGCATTAAACTTAAAAGATCTGTCGCACATGTATTTAACTACGATATTTATTCTAAGTGAAACAATTAGTCCTGTTTCACTTTGTTATACCCAATGTTGTGTGGATCTTATTCCACAAAATGTGGAAGTAGAGGTCTGACAGAAAACTTTCCTTTAAATCCTTCTAATCCTGTCCCTAGTTGATGTAAGCTACCAGGAGTTTGCTCTTGTGGAGAGCTGTGGCTTGCTGTAGGTTGAAGAGTGGTGAGTGGATGTACAAGTCCACTGTTGTGAACTGAAGGGTGGAGAGTGATGGGGCTGCTCCAGCCATAGTTCTTCCTGTAACCCAGCCTCTTCTCTCCTGCCTTGGATGAACATTATGGGAAGGGAGTAGACATAAGCTGACTCACAGGGAGTGTGAGGGACACAGGGCTTATCTAAAAGGCCATGAAATGTCTTCCTTTGACTCACAACAGTGAGTTGTGCTGTCAGGGCCATGCAAAGGAGCCACATTGCACAGGAGAATTTAAAAAATTTATAGTACCAAGACACATAATCAAAAAACAGATTTCTAATAACTAGAAGAATTGACCACGTTCAGTTCTTCAGGATTTTAGCAGTTCCTTTCTCTTAACACAGATAATGAAAGTGTCAGTTCATTACAATTGGCCACTCTCCCTCCAGCCCTGACTTCTTCGTGTTGAATATAACCAGACAAGAGTTTTCTCCTCTTTATAAGAGCACTGAAAGCATTTGCATATCCAGTAGTGTCCATGTTGTTTTTAAAAGTGAAAAATTCTGTCAGTGGTAAATGTAGGTGGAAAGTAGAGTAAAGTATCAACTGCTTGGTGCAGGCGGCACTTAGGAAGCTGGCTTGTGTAACGGGGCTTCTCTGGGGTTATTTTTCAAGGCTCTGGCTCCCTTCAGTTCCCCTACAGCAGAAAAACTAATATAGGTAAATCAGGCCAAAAAAAGAGTGTAAAACCGAAAAAGCTTCGGTAGATTGTCACACAGATGAGACCTGTCACACTAAAAGTCGCGTCGGAGGGGCTACACCCTGCTCTGGGGCAAGGAGAGGAAACTCCGAGCGGCGCGAGACGCGCGGGTTCCCGCCAAAACGCGAGGCCGCGCTTGTGCTGCAGAGCGGCGCCATCTGGTGGGCCCAGCGGGGAGGAGCGGCCCCTGCAAAGACCCCTCGGTCGCCCACCCCGACAGCCCCCGCCCTCCGCCGCGGGACAAAAGTCTCCCGGTGGCACCACAAGCGGGACTTTCCGCTGGTGAACTTGGTCCTGTGTTGTTGCAGAAACAAGGAAAAACCACGTTAAAGCGTTCCTCTGGCACCTGTCCGCATCGTCCTTCAGTTCATAGGGATGTGTGTTGTAGGTCGGCTGGCAAGGCTGGAAGCTAAATAGTTCAAACTTTGTGGAAAACACAGGTTTATGTTGTGAAGCTATTTAATTGGAGGGTGATATCTCTGGAGCTGTCTCTCACTTCAACCTCTCAGAGAGCTGCATAATTACAGGATACTAAACTGAAGGTTTCTATCATTAGAGATGTTATAGTGCATGTTACCAAAACAGAGTAGCAAGGAGAAGGGGAAAGTCTGAAGTAGAATAATTCTGCTGTTTTAAACTCTATTTTGTTAATGTTCAGGTTTTATGCCTCTTTTTTTTTTCCTTCGTATACTCACAAGCTTTTTTCCTCAATCATTATCTCAGAAAATTTTAGACATAAAAAACCTGAGATTCTCACAAGTCATTTGATTCCAGGAATTTTGCATTTCTGAAAAATACCATCCATCCTTAAACTTCATAATGCTTCTAATCGCATGGAAAACCATTCAATTCAAGATAAAGAGCCTAGAAAGTTGTGGAGAAGATCTGGCTGTATGCGTTCAAATCAAAGGAGGGAAACACAAATTCTCACTCTCCAAAAGAGCAATATTACTGGACACCTTCTTTTCCTCTTTTTTTTTTTTTTTCCCCCTATCTACACAATCTGTGCTAGAAACAACAAAGATTTCCAGACAACTCATCTGTACCTAAACTTGTATTCTCTTTAGGCTTTGAGCCAACCTTTTGAAGTTTTTAGATGAACGACCTTGTGAGTTACCAGTGCTGTTGCTATTTCACTCGTGTACTCACATGCCTTTCACTTAGCTCTTTCCTTATATTGATGTGGAAATCAATCCCAGGCCTAAATGAAAAGTATAAGCTTCCTTGATGGTTCTGTGTTTTGAATATATTTCATTAAAGTTATTAAAAAGATAATTTATGCAGGATACCTTACACTGTACCAGATAGAGGCAATTTTAGAGGAGACTTCTAGGACTCAGTCTTAAGAAAGTTTTTAAACAGACTTTCAGTTTGCATGCTAAGCCTGCCCTGGGCACATATTTTTGCCTCATGTAGGACAACAAATTCTAGTCAACACTGAAATATAATGGTTTAAACACACTTGCTGTATTGTTCTCAAACAACCCCCAGTGTCAATGTAAGGACAGCACTTAGGTACCACGACAAAGGGCAGTTCAATACTGAAACAGAAATCCAGATCAATCTGATGAAAGACACCTAAGGATGAAATAAAGGATCAAAATTTTCCAAATGTCACAAAAGAATAAACAAATTAAACCAGCACTTCACTGTCCTCCTGCAGAACTGAAGCGAGGTGGAAGTTACCACTCGCCTTTCTGAATTTTTAGAGCCATACATTGAGACAGCTACATACGTTTCCCAGTCTTTGCAAGATTCGGTCTTGCATACTCTTATCTAAAACCAAATATGTAGCTTGCCTGCTCCTTACAGCCTTGCTTCTCCCTTTGCCCACTCTGTCCCATGGTGGCTGTCCCTCTCTACGGGGACTGTTGGCTCTCCAGGGTTCAGGCTGCTCCAGAATTTGTTTCTTTCCCATCTTTTCCAAATACAAGGCTTAACCATCTTCTGGCCAGCCACAAGACTCAGGTGAACACTTGACTCCCAGGCTTCCTTTCTGGAGCAGCAGAGAAGACATTTAGCAGTGGGACTGTGCCAGCTGTACCTTGCAAGTTTGTGTCCATCCAATGGTTTGAATCACTCCAAACAATTAACTGGCTTCAATAGTGACCCTGGTTTCCCCTTACTAGTATTTGATTATGTCCATTATGCTGTGTCACGTGTTAGTTATTACCTTATATTATATGCCCATCATACATTTCTCAACTAGTTAATTACTTTATCCAGACACTAAGTGTATAATCAAATTCCAGTCACTAGCATCGCACATTCAATTCATGCCTAAGCCATGTTACTATGGTGGCTATATATGGATGTATGCCAAGATGCACTCACTCATATATCCTGTCCACAGCTGATGTCTCAGATCATGTCTAGCTCATGCAGAGCTCTTTACTTCTGCCATCCCTTCAAGAACGCCACGCAAGGAAAGAAACCCTTAAAATCCAAATGTCTGCATTTGTGACATATGCGAAAGTATTTAGACACAGAATTTATAGACACACTTTCCCTTTTTCTCATTGCTTTCACCTGAAGTGTAGTCACTTGTAACATGTTACCTCCTAAGGAGGGGGAGGCCAGAGAGAGATACAGGGAAACACTGGAAGGGCATGACTTGACTGCCTACTCCACCTTGCAAGTGCTCCTGGAGAAGTGTGTAGGTAATTAGTCAGAGAAGTCCCACAGACACCGAGGTCATGGAACTGTGGGGTAATTCAGGCTGGAAGAGACCTTGGGAGGTCTCTAGTCCAACCCTCTACTCAAAGCTGGGACAACTCCAACAGCCCCAGTTACTCGGGGATTTGTTCGGTGGAGTCCTGGGAAACTGTTCCGATGCTTGGCTATCCTCCCAAGGAAAAACTGGTTTTTACATCCAGTTTACACAAGGTAGCTCTGCACGCGCAGACAAAAAGCTACACACAGCTTCTTCCTCAAATACAAGCCACTGAGCCAGAAGCCATTTAGACATGTTAGGGATATTTTCATAACAATCGCCTGCTTGGTCCTGCTGCAACCTCTGCATCCTTGCACACTAACACACAAATCTGACACTGGATCAGGCTTGGACCCAGCTACCCCTGGAGGCATGTCCAGAGTTGCACAGCATAGGGCTGGCTTGGACACCTAACAGCCCGCCCCATCCCTACAGCTGCCAATGAGTGCTTCAGGGCTTCATTCCCTCTCGGGCAGCAGGGCTGTTAGCAGGATGAATGAAACCAAAGCAATCTAAATCAACAGGCAGGAACTCTTAACTAAAATTTTGTATTTTAATTTATTTTACATTTGTGGGGCTCAGTTATTTTGCTAAAGAATACTGACTTGCACTGTTTTGTGAAACACTGATTTGAAACATTATAGCTTTCATACTACAATTGGTATTTCTCTAATTCAGAAGGAGGAGCTATACCTTATATATATTCACTTTAAAAAATTGTCCTTTCATTCATTTAAATACAGCAAGGGTACTCACTTATTAGCAATGCTGCTTTTGATCTCACAAGTGCTTTTCTTTTAATCTAAAACAGGAATGATCAAGGGTACAGGAAACTCTTACATGGAAACAGGGCAAAAATTTCCAAAGAATTTTTCTTTGGAAATATCCTACAAAGAGAATGAAAAAAAGAGAACATAAAAAGATATAGGTTCTGAAGAATAGCATAGAGACGGGATTTCTGGTCTAGCCATCAAATGCAACCATAAAGGAACATTTGATGGGATGATAGGATACTGCAACGCAGTAAAATATTAAACAATGTGTATAATTAAACTGCTTAACTTGCTGCCATGGGAAGTTAATAAAGGAACTGACAGCACTGTAGAGTTATAGGTATTTGCAAAACCTGAATTATTAGGAATAGAAGACACAGGACTCGAAGTGACCATGTGGGTTTGTCAGTCCAGGCCTGTGCTATTAGAGGAGTCTATAGTGGCTGCTCGTACACCTATCAAGTTTCATCTATCAGGTTTTCAAGCTCCCACAAGCTCATTTGCACTCAAAGCACAAGAGGCAGGTCTGTAGAGTTATAGGTATTTGCAAAACCTGAATTATTAGGAATAGAAGACACAGGACTCGAAGTGACCATGTGGGTTTGTCAGTCCAGGCCTGTGCTATTAGAGGAGTCTATAGTGGCTGCTCGTACACCTATCAAGTTTCATCTATCAGGTTTTCAAGCTCCCACAAGCTCATTTGCACTCAAAGCACAAGAGGCAGGTATTGTTTCACCTCACTTACCACTCTCGGTAAAGGCAGTCCTAAAAACTAGCTCAGATGTACATATCCATCTTCGGCCAGATTAGTGCCACTCAAGCCACATACAGAGAATTTCTTCACTTTCTCCCCATGTTTGGAGATGCATAACATACCACAGCTGTGAGTTCTGGTCAAAACTACTGCTGCCAACATTTACTGTCTTCACAGAGTAACAGCACTGGTTCAATAAATGAAAACCAGTTTGCAAGTCCTGCACTGCCAGAGGTGTTAAAAACCACTCCTTCCCCCTAGCAAAAGAGCAGGGTGACCAGGAAAGGGTATGTCGTGGTTTAACTCCGGCT